>NC_056725.1:170389045-170494045 GCF_019279795.1 Protopterus annectens
GTATGTCAGAGCATCATCATGGGTTTCAGTGAGCACAATATCCATTGTGGAGTGTGGGTGCTGGGTATACTGTCTTTATGCCATGGTACCCCCAGTACATGTGCCAAGGTCCACTGTATGAGGACCGCTGTCACCATCAACCATGCAGGTAACTGATGACACTATCCAGCCCAATGATGCATGTGCAGTGTGCAAAAAATCTGTAACAGTATGGACTTAATGACAAGATAGTCAGCACTGCTAAATCCAGGTCTCTCAAATGTGTCTTTGACTGTATGTCTTTATCAATGTGTATATGACAGTATATTATACTATGTATTGTCCATTAGCACCCAGTACATGCCCCATTGCCATACTGTACAAGGCCTGGTGATGTTCACTTTACAGGAAGCTCGGGACACACCTCACCCTACAAGCTTTGTGGTGTGTGCATTTAAGGCCAAACATATTAGTAGCAATAAGTACCTAGGTAGGGGTTCAACTCTCAGTCTTGCCAAGTAAGTGTATGTATGTGAAGGGATCTACTTCAGTTTACAGAAAATATATTTCCCAGACGATCATTTGTCCAAGAACTAACTGGCAAAATGTAACATTTCAAAGCAATCATCTTGTGGAAATTCATTCCATCAAAACTAGTAGTGGATGTGTAAATGCCCTCTTCCCTACTGTACAGCTGTACAGCGATACTGGAGTTGGTATATATGGTTGGGTGTGGTTGTTGTGGGCACAGCCACCCACATTGGGGTTATTGTTGTGCGTTTCCCCCCCACTTAGTGTGCTGTTATACTGTACAGTTTATTTTAAGAGGTTAAGTAGTTCTTAATCACACTATGTGTGGTTCTACACCACCTCACACCCTCGAAAGTGAGGAGCTGTGCCCCCCACATCAGCACACCTATGTTTACCAGCTCCAGGATTCAACTACATTGGGGAAGAGGACATATACCCTGGCAGTACCATTTTCAATGACATTAAACTGGCGGACTGATTATTTACTGATGTGATGTTTTGGCAATTTGGTCTTGGTAGAATTACATAGGCCAAACACAAAAGCCTCTGTGTGTGTGTTATTCACAAACATTTGGTGTGTGCCACCCAGTACACTTACCATTGTCCTCTGTAGAAGAGCTGCTTACATCAGCCACCATACACTCACCTGTATACACCCCTCAGACCTATCACCCATGTGGCACATGCAGTAACTGTTATACAGACCTGTTACTTGTGTTCAGCTGTAGCTGGGATATGACACATTCAATGTGCCACACCCCTTGTAGGAAAGGACAGCAGACCAACATCCTCCTGACACATAGACACCTAGAACACAAACAGAATACATCATGAAGACCACAATCAGTCAGTGTTAATAACAGCTATTATGCATCATGGCTGGACAGCTACACACCCTGACGTGTAAACATTAAACATTCCAAATGACAACACGTTGAACATCATTACATTGCTAAACTTTAGTAAATTCACCCTGTGCATCAGAACCATATTAGCATGTCCTTGCATCGATGGTATGGATGACAGGGATGTGGCACAGGTATCATCATATGCACAGGGTGTGGTGTGGGTTTGCCAGAGGCCTAGGCTGAGCTATTTGGTTGACATCATGTGTGTGGGTTAGGGGGTTCTTTATTAAATTGTATGTGCAGATGTAGTGTGTGTAGGTATGGAGGTGCCCTAGCTGTGTTGGTGATGTGTGTGTGTATGTATGCACACAGTTCTGCTATGTGGCTGCCCAATACAGGTGAATGTTGGACAGCTGTGGACCATACATGGCAGGGTGTACAGTTCACCATTTCTGGTCACGGACACAGGAACTGTGCCTGCCAGGGGTTGCACGGGTGCCACCAGGCACACCCAGATATGGTACTCTCCCCTGATGATGACAATTGTGTGCTGGATCCATGTCCCTGTTGGGACTGGCTAGGAAAACATGCACGTGGCCTGCTGTGTTGTGGTGTGGACAACACCCCCCTGCAGTGCTGGTGCTGGCACTGCCATTACAGGAGCGGCTGTGAGATGTTGTACATCCACGTAGGCCTGTACCTGTTGCTGTTGCTAACCTACATCCATGTGGCCAAGGCCTTACTTCCACAATATGCTCTACCACAAACACCACACAGTCGAGGATTCCCACCATCTCACCCAACTGTCTATCCATGACCTCTGCAAAATAATGGTGGGCATCTTCAAGATCACGGATATAGTCATGTACAGCAGGAAGAGTAGAACTCTGCAGCCTTATACTATCTCTGGTGTAACATTCCATATGTGCCTGTGCCTCCATGATGGCGCAAAACATGAGTCTGGTGACACCAGCTGTGGCACTTCTGCCAGGGGCATGATGGTCAGCAGCCCTCCTACAAGCACCCCTGTACATCTGCCTGTGTGGGACCTCACTGGTCATCCAGCTATGGCTGCTGTGTACAGACACACTTGCCATAGTCACCAACCACCAGCTGTCCATCATCTATGGACACTGGTGATGGGGTATGCATGGGCATTGTGACTGTATGCGGGGATGGGTTGGATAAACGTGGGATGGCAACCAATGGCACCGATTCAGCCCCTGACAACCCTGCCTGTGCCTCATTATGCCTATCAGCATTGTCAGAGTCTGTACAGACACTAACATCAGTTTGCCTGCAGGAGGGACCCTGACCCACCTTGCCACCTGTGAGAGGCAGACAAAAAATGTAAATTATGACCTGTACATTATGGTTTACTTACACACACACACACACACACACTTACAGGTGAGGTGGCACAAAGATATTACACAGACCTCTCATTATCCAAAAGTCAACATGCATGCATATGGCACTCAACAGCATGCATTTCAGCCATACTCAATCCTTGCTACCAACATTATACATCTCTGTGATGCATGAGTTGTGTTAGTAGATGATGCCCCTTCCCCTGGAACACACTGCACCCATGTACACAGTATTGTTGTGCACCTGTACAGCACACTGGCATGTACTGTGCACCATACCTCACAAGTGTACAGACCATTGCTAAATGTATATATGTGTGGCAGTTATGTTTGCTCTGCTGCTCACAGCCCCTACGTGTTTGTCTGACACATACCTGGGATGATATGAGAAATAATGTCAATAATTAATGCCTGACCTTTGATGTGCAGATCTCATCATCAGCAGTGCATGTATGTGTAATAAAATCCGGTTACATTGACAACTTTCAAAGCTTAACATGGATATAAGGAGTGTACACACCCTTGTTGACATCCCAGCCCCTTCTATGATATGCAATGAGGCCACAATACTGCATTCATTAACATTACACACTCCTGATATGTAACATATGACCTGTGCAATCCAATGCATTATCAAACTAATGTGTTAGTCATGCAGATGCTGAATGAGATGCATACAATATGTGGGTTGTATAACTGTGCACACCCTTAACATGATGGTTTGTTGAAGCACCTGTTAAGTGAACTACAGCAGTCACTATTCCTTGAAGGGGTATACTAGCATGGCCCATCTTCACTTGCCATTATTTGGTCACTCTTCCCTACAAAGGTCCCTCAACTCTGCCAGATTGCAGGGTGAGCTCATGTGCACAGCCCTTGGAGGTCACACAGTAGCTTCACTATTGCTGTAGAGTCTGGGTTACGTCTGGCACAATTCATAACATACAGCCATTCTTAGTGAGCTTTGGATGTATGCTTCAGTTCCCTGTTGTGTTTCAAGCTGATACCCCTCCCCCATCCTCAACCTTATTGCAGATGCCTGACAACTATGGGCCACACATGAGTGTTATTTTGCAGTGTTCCAAATTCCAAACACCATGTCTACTGGCCTAGTTCCAGCTAATGAACAGCAACCCTAAAAGTGTGCACTGGCACTAGCAAGCTAAAAATTGGGGATGGTGGCCCTGAGGTGGAGTGAGGTGTTGCTTGTGCACCACACGTATCTTTATGGATACTGTCTGTAGGCTTGAGCATGGTCTCATGACACCATTACACATTCCAACACATGTCTTTGGGAGACTTAATGTTATGATTATGCTACCTGTACAGATCCCTGGATGATGTTTCATGTGGGACAACTCTTCTGTCTGATTACCCTAACCAATAGGCCACACTTATGTAGAATCCAGACATTTGTTGACACAGGTACTGCACAGGCAGTACTTGCTAGACATTCCTGCAAGTCCCTCAGTGCTGCTGCATGTTTCTGGGCAGCCTCTATGACCAGTTTGCAACATGTTTTGTCATCTGTTTTGGATGGGCATCTGTTTATTTTCTACATTAATGTTGTCCCATACTTCATACACACATACACAACTGTCTGCACTGTTTGCCATGGTATATGCAGTGTTGATGTAAGGCTACTTTTCCCACTCCTGAGTGCTACCTTTCAGATATGGGATCCATTTCATGGTTTGTAAGATGTGTGCAAGCCACAGCTGCCTCTGTTGCAGGTGAGTGGGGAAATGTCACGGACATACTTCTTGGACAGCAGACCATTACTTGGTGTGACATTGAGGCCCTGTACTTGATGGCAGGTGTGTACTCAAGAAGAGTGAATGCTGTCAGTCCATCACAAGCTGCTTCTACAATATGTTATTTGGAGTGTGTGCACACATATGCTCCCAGTGTTTGGTAAGGTTTGCATTCCTTGTATTTCTTGTCCTAACATAGGATTCCATATTAGATATTCATTGCTCTTGTTAGGATCACATTACAGGTTGTAAAAGGTGTGGAATGTGCTATTGTGGTCTGCCTTTGTTTATATCAGGAACAGTTGTGAAGCCACTGTGGTGCAGCAGTAGCATTGTGGCCTCACAGCAAGAAGTTCTCCCGTTCAAGTGTCAGCTGGAGCACCTCCTGTGTGGAGTCTGCATGTCCTCCCTGTGGTTGAGTGGCATTTGAAAGACATGCGTAGAATGGGCGTGCCTTCGTTGAAGGTTGGGTGTCGAGCTGGCACCTCGGCACCCGTAAAAAAATTTACTGCTAATCATAAGTGAACCGGAGTTCCGCTGTGGTGACCCCTAACCGGGAAAAGCCGAAATAAGAACAAACACTGTTATATCCACTGTATAAGGGTAATGTTTCAGACATGTCCCTACTGTAGGCCATTTTTTTCCCACCATTGTGTTCATCTCTGTCCACACATCTTGCACTGACAGGTTGTTAGGTATACTGCAGGAATCTTACATAGCCTTCAGATATGCCACTGTGATGCAGTGCAGTTAACACTAACAAAAATGAACATGTACAGCATGCATTATGGGTAGGTGTGTTAAATGGGTGCATGGCAAATAGCATGGCCATAACATGGCCGGTGTATTGGCAAACCTGAACAAAACAACTCCATACTCACCAGCTACAGGCTGCTGCCCCAGTTGTATACCAGAGGGACCTAAATAGTTGTGTGAGGGAAGTAATGTCAGTAGCCATACCTGTGGCGTTGGTACAGGGTGGAAGCAGCATTTCAGCACATCGACAGTACAAACCCACAATACTAATGATTATGCACATCTGTTCATTACTACACCCCAGCAATAGACTATCTTATCTGACATATACATGTAGATACTTTACAGATAAAAATGGATAAGAAACAGTGGTCTAGTAATGTGCCCTGGGGCCTTACCCATGCTCCTCGTCCATTGTGTGGGTGGCACCCACCTCCACAATGCTGTCTTCAGCCTGCTGGCTTGTTTGGTAGGTGGGTGTCCCAAGGCTGGTGAGGAGCTCCTCAGCATGTGTCAGTGGGGGCTGGATGGCATGACCCCCATCAGTGGCTAGCTGGTCCCTCCTAACAGCATGCTGATGGGCATGGCGGATTAGGTCAGTGCAACAATGCTGCACCTGCTCATAATTTCAGCAGTGCAGCCCGACATCATTTATCCTGTGGTGAGCTTTTTCCACAGGGTGGTCCTCTTCTGCAGATCCTGGGCCCTGCGGCCAAATGGTATGCTATGATGCTGGATGATGAATTGGAAGGATCGTGAACACTGGCAAATGTTCCTGGAGCATTGCACCTGGAAGACATAAACAGGAAAAGAGGTCACAGGACCTCATATGGTTGTCCACATGCACATCAACAGTGGATATGTCTTGCAAATAATCCAGACTATACCATAACACTGTAAGCTATCATGGCTTTGACATCTTGTATTACACTCCTGGCCCTGACCTGTCCAGTTCCCCCAATGTTGGACACTTAATGGCATAATTCTCTATTCTTCATTCAGTTCTGTGTAGAGGGATGGCAGTGGCCATATTCCATGTGAATGGTGTGTGAATGGTGGCAAGTCTTTGTTTGACTGTAGTGTGTGATGGAGCTGTGAGCACATGCCTGAGTTCATGTAAGAGGCAGACTGTGATGTTTTCATGCCCCATGGAGACTTGCTGTTGTTGCCATCAGTCAGCATTACATACATGTTCACCTCTGATGAGGGGAAGGAGTGTGGTTGATGTGCATATCCCCCTGTACAAATGTTGTGGACAGGGTGCCACTGTTCCCACCTATCCTGTCTGATGTAGGTTGCCTGTATCCATGGCATGTGTGTATGAGTTGTGCTTTACCCCCAATACAGGCTGACTTGTGTTTCTGCCTCTGAGGCTGCCTACATATGTGGAGACATGGTTGTAATTGGCCTTGGGGGTTTGGATATGTCTGATTTCTAGTCATAGTCAGCCTTACAGGAAGTCACCTGTGAACCTACATGCTTGGTCAGATAGAGGTGCACTTACTTCCAAGTTGTGGTCTGCACCTCTGTGTCCCTGTATAGCCACTATAGTAACCTATTATGTGGATTGTGTCTTGCTGCTGTCCATCAAGGAGGATTACTCTATCGTTGATGGAGGCTGGTTGTACAGGTCAGGTACTGCTGATTCCATATAACTACAGTGGATATAAAGTGTACACACCCCTGTTACAAAGCATGGTAGTTGTGCAATTGAAACATGACCCCACAAAAGCACATGTCAACACAATCCCCACCTGTGATATGACCTATAGCCTGCTCAGTTCATTAGGGAACATAGCAACCTGTCCTGCAAAAACATATGGGAATTAATACTCAGTACAGTAAGCCAGCTGAATGTGTGTGCACACCCTTAAACTGATATGTTGTGTAAACACCTGCTAAGATGATTACAGCATCCATTTGTCTTGATTTGTACTCTAACATCATATCACATCTTCACCTGGCAATGGTTGCTCACCTTCCATGAAACACCTTTGATTCTTTTTCAATGCCAACATGGGAAATTGATGCTCCACACCAGTGGTCACCCCCTCATTGGTTAGGTCTGACCATAAGCTAATCACCATTGATATGCACATCCCACTCCCACCCCCCAGTAAGGAACCATCTGTAAAAAAACTTCCCCAAGGCCAACTTCATGCTACTCACATCAGAAGTGACAAACTTCATGACACCCATGCAGATGGAAACTGAAAGTTCAACTGCTGAATCCTACACTAAAGCATTGTATGAGTACATCCACTTGTGTGTAAATCGTGCCATTCCAAATATAACCAAGATGCTCTCCTCCAACAAAAGGAAGCAAATCTGGTGGTCCCCTGTCATAAACAAACTATACAACAGAAGGAAGAAACTGTTGCAGAAAAGAGGAAAATCCCAGGATGCAAAAAACTCCCTTACCAGCTTCAGTAAGAAGCTGAGATCCCTCATAAAATCCTCCAAAGCTAGTTACAAAAATAAAATTGACAAAGATTCCAAAGACAACCACAAGGCATTCTATTGCTATGTCAAGAATCTAAATGGCAATGCTCAGATCTACAACAGAATGGCATTAAATATACTGATCCCAGGGACATTGCTAATATCCTGGCAGATTGATTCAGTAACGACTTCACCCCTCATTCACCCCTTAAAGGGCCAATCTCAATACCGAAAGATTGCCAAATTCTGGTAATCACGGCCACACAGGTAAAATCCGCACTCTCCAAAGCTAAGAATACAGCATCCATGGGACCAGATGACATCCCAGGCTGTGTACTACATGAACTACAAAATGAACTGGCACCTCACCTAAGTGTCATGTTTAATCATAGCCTCACCTCAGGCTTCGTGCCCACTGAGTGTCACACAGCTACATTTATCCCACTCCACAAGGGGGGATCCACCTTGGATCCTGGGAACTACCATCCCATCAGTCTGACAAGCTTGTTTTGCAAGTCCATGGACTGTATTATCATGGAACTTATAAACAAAGACATTGGCAACCTTCAAACACTGAACCCCACCCAGTTTGGGTTCATGAAGGGCTGATCATGTCTCCTGAACCTGATTGACTTCTTCAAATCAATCTCCAGAGCCGTTGACGAGGGTAAGGCAGTCCACACAGCCTATCTGGGACTCACCAAGGCCTTCAACACCATCCCCCACTCTGGAATCATAGATAAACTTACTAAGCTTGGCATAAATCCCTACGTCATTCGATGGGTTGCCAACTGGCTTACTGACAGAACCCACACTATAAAAGTAGCCAACTCCAAATCCAGCTCCAGACAAGTGACAAGTGGAGTACCTCAAGGTTCAGTCTTGGGACTGCTCTTGTTTGGCATCTACTTCTCTAACGTACAGGCCAACACTAAGGGACTCTGGCTAACAAGGTTCACAGACAGGTTCATAGGTAAGTACTAGGCTATCTGCCTGAGGGCGTCTATAAGCCTAGCCAGAATGTGTTGGCTTTCACCACCCCCTTAGAGTAGTTCCCTGTGCCTCTGTCCAGCAGAGTCATTAGTTTCCTGCGCCTCTGTCCAGCAGAGCCACTGCAGTGATCCCTGGGGTAAATTTTCTATTTCCCATCCACTCGTCAAGGTTTCTCTTGAAGAATGTTAGTGAGGAGCCCTGCCTAATGTAGATTGGAATCCTGTTCCAAAGCATGTGGAGTCTCTGGGACAGTAATCTATCCCTCCAGCATGTCATATTTATTGTTGTGGTGAGGTTTAGATCCTTAGAGTGTGTGGCTCTCGGGGATTTGGGTTTTTTAGGTGGAGCATGTCCATCAATTCTGGATTGGACATGGCCTTGTATGTCAGGCAGAGATCATCTCTGAGTAAGCGGTATGCAACTGAGTACAGCTGGAATTTCTTCAGACAGGCTGCATAGAGCATCTGCCTGAGGCCAGTAATCCTCTTGGTGATGTACTTCTGTGGTCTTTCCAGCTGTTGCAGGTGTCTTGTAAGGTACATTCCAAATGAGGCATTGTACTCTATGATGGGTCTGATGAGTGATGAGTAAAGGGGCACAATAACCTCTTTTGTTCTAGATGCGAACCCTTTTGTGATTAGGTGGGTGTTAAATAAAATAAAAGATCAATACACAGGAGGTTCAGGTTCAAAAGTTTACTAGTGTACACCAGGAGGCAAAAAACGTACAAGTACAGAATTTTGTCTGACATGAAACAGGAAGTACACAATTTTTATAGTTTCTTACATTTAAGTTGTGCCCACCTTACTGATGTGGTTAGTCACAGGGCATCTACATCACTTTAGCTTACAGTATTCTATTCATAAAATAATGCTGATGCTGTGTATTTAAAAAAAGTTTTCCTCTGGTAACAATACGGCCTTGCTCACCACCTGGTCAGACATAATGTCTTTTTGTAAAGTTACTTCTTCAAGGTTCCAGGCTGGTTCAAATACAATAGCAGATTCAGTCTTTTAATACACTTCTTTGTTCCCCTGTAACACTTTCCCAACAGCTGCATGTTATCTAGTAACACATACACAAGGCCAATCATCCCAGCAGGAAAGAGCAGAAGATTTCATTATTTCACATATTTAATTTCCTGACCCAGCAGATAATCACTTGTGAAAAGCATAAACGTTAGAACTTGCTGAGCTAGCAGCTGCCAGGGTCAGAGGCCAACTTGCAACAAGGCACACTGCAGTTTCAAAAACTTCTTGCAATTACATATGAATTCATTCTTTTTTCTATATCATTAATAGAATAAAATGCATTACATGCTACTTTGCTTTTAAACTAACACTTCACATATATTCAAATACATATTTCTCTAACATTTTCCCTCCTGTTAATACTTTTTATTCTATTTTGAAGTATGCACAATGTCATTTCGTCTCCTAACCTCTTCCACTAAGGATTTTCAGCTAGGTGAGTCATTTGATCTATACTTCAGAAAAAGTTTCATCTGAGATTAATTTTTCAATCTCAATATCTTGGTACAAAGTTTCAGTAACAGATACATCAATAAAATCTTTGATTAATCTTTTTATGCAGGGAATTCCACAACAAACACATGCTCCTAATAGGAGTAAACCTGCACAAATAGCAATCAGAATATTCATTAGGATGGAACCCCACCCCCTAAATAAATTCTGGAAGAAGTCCACCAGTGGGTTTGGGCCTGGTTCAGTTATGGCTGATACCTGCTGAATTACCTCTAGGTGATTATTAATTTCATGCCTGTTGTCCGGAATGAATGCACAGCATTCTTCTTTGATAAGCATGCACGTACCACCTCTCGCCGCTAGGGTGAAGCCAAGAGCCATTTGATTTTGTAGCACAACAGTTCTCATTGCATTCAGTTCATCAGTCACCAGTTCTAGGGCAGAGAAAGTTGCATTACTCATTACTTCGAGAAGTTTTGACAGCTTCCTCAACTCCCAGATTGATTTGACTGCTCCATATGCTGGGAATATTCCTGCCGAAGATATAATACTGTCACTCAAGTCCATATGAGTCAATTTGCTTTTGTCCTTTACGGTATTATGGTCTTTCCAGCCAGCTTCGATCCGTACTACTGGATTTACAGGCTTCTCGACTGGACCTTCAGGTTTCTGGACTGCTTCTCTCACGTTTCGTATCTTACCCAAAGGTAATTCTGCAGTATGTCTTATGGCCGGAACCAGATAACCCAAAAAACAACTGCCGGACCAATTCTCAGGTAGCCATTTGTATGCTTTTTTCCCACAAATAAAATAACAATTTTCTACTTTAGTACTAATATGTGCCAGCCCTGCATGAAACATTTTCTTATCTATGATAGATAACTGTTTAGTTAAAACAGGATTTTGTCGTATTTCACCCAATGTCGTTTTCATTGAACTCGGATATGAATCATAGTTGGTATTACAGACAGTATCCCCATTCCTAACTTTAATGTAACATTTATAAGTAATGGTTATATTACAATTGCTCCACCCTACCTGGAGAGTGTCATTCTTATAAAAACATACAATTCCCTTTTGTGTGACAGGTAAAAACAAAGCTATTTTGTCCTGTGATCTCATAGTCCCTGTGTCAAAAAGCAAATTTTCCCAAGTCTCATTTATCCCCAGAGGGACAGCAGACATTAACAGTCCTCCATATGCTGTTGGTATAGCTGTACAAACCCAGCAATTTTAAATGTTCATAGCCTCTGCATATACACGCTTCATGGCTAGGTATGTGTTAAAATTTGGATGCCAGTCTATAGATGTTTCGTCACGTCTTCCCACTTTCAGTTGTGTGGTTGAGTGTAGGAAAAACCACAACAAGAGGAAAATTGTCACAATTATAGTTAATAAATGCATACTCAACAAAATAATTATGCAACATCTCTGGGGTTGATCTTCATTTCTATTTGCTTTATTCTTGGCCATTTTGCCCTTGTTGTATATCAGTCACAAAGTTTTTATCAAGTTGAAAGTTCTTTACCGGTTTGCAGTGTGTCAAATGGACCCAGGACGTCCTCTCAGCCACTCTGACTGCAGTAGGTGTTGCCAACAGTACCTGGTACGGTCCTTCCCACTTTGGACTCACCCAATTCTTCCTCTTCGTCACTTTTAACCACACCCAAGTTCCCAGAGCCAGAACTGCTTCCACCGGTCTGGTCTGTTCTTTATCTGAAAAAGAGTTAAACTGCAAAACAGATTTATTTGTTAACAGTTTCCTCATATAACTAGCTAATAAACTGTCAGCCTCTTGCTCTGCAGGCATAAGAGCTTTCCACTGAGGCACATAATATGCTCTCCCAAAAACCATTTCGAAGGGAGTCAAACCCTTCACGTTTGGAACCATTCTCATACTCAGCAGTGCTAAAGGCAAACAGTATATCCAATTCTTCTGGGTCTCATTAACTAACTTCCTAAGCTTACTCTTAAGGATCACATTGTACCTTTCCACCAGTCCTGCAGACTGTGGGTGGTAGGCACAATGATTTTTCAAGGAGATTCCAAAAAATCTTCCAAGTTGCTGGATTGTCTGGTTAACAAAATGTGAGCCATTGTCACTATAAATCCTTTCCGGAATGCCAAACCTAGGGATTACTTCTTTTATCAGGGCTTTCGCCACTGTTGCTGCATCCGGATTTTTGGTTGGAAAAGCTTCTACCCATTTAGAAAACAAATCTACAATGACTAGGCAATATTTTTTCCCTTCACACTTATTCAACTCTATGAAATCCATACAAATAGTATGGAACGGATATGGTGGTACAGGAAAGCTTCCTTGTTTAGGTTTAAATGCCCCTTGTGCATGGTGCTTGTTACAAGTATGACAAGCTGCACAAAATTTTTTTGTGTAATTTGTGAATCCATATGTTTGGAATATTCGGTTTACTAACTGTACCATCCCCCCTTGTTGAGACATGGCACTGCCCATGGCTCAACAAAGCTGCATATCTAAATAAATTAGACGGCAATATCGTTTTTTTTCTCTTTGGAAATGTACAGTCCATTTTCAAGAATTGCGCCTTGTTTTTCCCATTTTTGTTTTTCTGCTTTTGTAGTAAGCATCTGCATTGTTTTCAACATGTCTAAATCTAAAATCTCAGAGGATTGTAATTCCTCATTCAAAAGTAAAGTTTCTGAGTCTGAGGCCACTTGCTTTGCAGTTGCATCAGCTCTCGCATTGCCTTTCGAAATCCTATCCTGTTGTTTTGTATGAGCTACACATTTGCAAATAGCTACTTTAGTAGGCAACTGGATAGATTCTAATAATTCCAAAATAAATTGCGCATGATTAATTGGTTTTCCACTAGATGTTATCATTCCCCTATTTTTCCATTGTTGAGCAAATACATGTACTATAGAGAAAGCATACTGACTGTCAGTATATATGTTTACACATTTGTCTTTTGCTAAAGTACATGCTCATGTTAAAGCTATCAATTCTGCTGCTTGTGCAGGCAAGTTATGTGGTAAGGGTTGGGCTTCTAAAATTTCAGTGTCTGAAACTACTGCATACCCCACTAGATTCTTCCCTGTAGGGCCCCTTCTGCATGAGCTGTCCACGTAATATGTCACCTCGGCATCATCCAAGGGCATATCTGTGAGATCTTGTCTAGGCAAGGTTAACTGTTCAATTTCCTGCAGGCAGCTGTGCGGTGTGCCATCTGCAGGAGTTGGGAGTAATGTTGATGGATTTAATGTTGTACATCATTCAATTGTCATATGAGGTTGGCTCAGCAGTATAGTCATACATGAAAGATGTCTATCAGGAGAGAGATATGCTACTTTTTCTTGCAGTAAAATTATCATGACTGCATGAGGCACTCTCAATGTGAGAGGGTGGAATAATACCACTGAGGCCGAGGGCTGTACTGCCATTGCAGCTGCGACCACCGCTTGTACACAGTGAGGCAAAGATCACACCACTGGGTCTAACTGTGATGAATAATAGGCTATGGGGCGTTGCTTATCCCCATGTTGTTGCGTCAGCACTGACGTCATATATCCTTGCTTACAATCTACGGTCTGAAAGAACCATTTATGATAATTTGGGAGTCCTAAAACTAATGAAGAAGCTATCAACTGCTTCAATCTGCAGAAAGCCGTTTCTGCTTCAGGTGTCCATTGTAATAAATCTTGTGCTGCCATTGGTGTTTTATATATCAAGTCAGTCAGTGGAGCAGATTCCAAAGCATAGTTTAGTATCCAACTCCGACAAAAATTAGTTGTCCCCAAGAAGGATATAATTTCCTTCTTGGTTGCTGGTTTGGGTGCTTGTAAAATTGCTGTCTTTCTATCCTCGTCTAATATCCTACCTTCATTGGATATCACATATCCTAGGTATCTAACTTGCTTTTTCCAGAGTTGTAACTTACTTTTTGTTCACTTTGTGTCCTTGTGTTGCTAAGAATTTCAATAGTGCTACAGTATCTTCCCTGCATTGCTGCTGGGTGGGGGCTGCTAGCAAAATGTCATCTATGTAAAGTAGAATTTGACTACCTCCTGGTGGGGTAAACCCTGCCAAGTTGCTAGCCATTCCTTGTGCAAATATTGTTGGGCTCTCACAATATCCATGTGGTAGTCGAGTATAGGTATACCTTTTACCCTGAAATGTAAATGCAAACCAGTACTGACTATCAGAATGTATAGGTATTGAAAAGAAAGCATTACTGATATCTACCACAGAGAAATATTTCTGTTGCGGCTTTAAGTCATTTAACAAAGTATGTGGGTCTGGCACCGTGGGTGCTCTGGGTATCACTGCATTGTTTACAGCTTGTAAATCTTGAACCATCCACCATTCCCCATTTGCTTTTTTAACAGGAAATAGGGGTGTATTACATGGTGAATCAGGAGATTCTACCAGTACTCCTTCCCTGAGTAATACTGCTGTTATAGGCTTGATTCCTATTTCTGCATCTTTCCTCAAAGGGTATTGTCTTTTCTGTGGCCTAAATGCTGACTTTGGTGTAATTGTAACTGGTCCTGCTGTTCGAATAAGTCCTACGTCTGACTTGCCTGTTGACCAAAGAGTCGTTGGTATCTCACATAAGGCTTTCTCTTCTTCTTCTAATAAAAAGGCTAATCAGCTGTCCTTGCTAGATTGCAAGTGTACAGCCGGATGCGTCTGCGTCAACCAATTCAACTTTTGTTTCTGTATCCCCTGTTCTGACAATTCTAAGTCAGTCTGTTTTTCCCATCTTGTTACCTTCTCTCCTAAGTCTGCCCATTTTACGTTTTTGTTCTTTGTCAAGCTGACATGTGGCAATCGATTTGATCTATATAATGCAAGGAATTCTTGAGGTAATGAACAGCTAACCACACTGTTCCCCTCAGTATCCCAATACAAAGTACGTAATACTAATCTAGTTTCATGATTTTTGAACAATTCTTGCTCATATTCTCTATCAGGTCCTGGCGTATTACAGTAGTATAGAGTACAGTGTAACAAATGCTGTCGATCAGTGTCAAGGGAGGGGGCTTTACTGATGGCTACGTTCATCAGTTCCTCGGTTACTGCCCCTGGACCAGTCGTAACTAGGTCCTGGCTGTACCAATAAAAAGTTTCACCCTCCGATCGCACCACAAAAGTATCCATTTGTCTCTGTGCCTCCATACCCTGCACAGTTGGAACTACTGCTATGCCAAATATCTGCATAAGGTCCCTACCTAATAGGTTCACTGGACATTTTGCAAAAACAACAATCTTACTTCTTTGAGTCATACCTGAAACAGGGTCAGTTATTACTATATCATGGGAGAGTGGATCCTGGTATAGCTGTCCATTTGCAGCTTTCACTAATATATAGTCAGGTGATTCAGAATGTTCTAGTAACTTGGAGGGGTGTATCAGGGTCCGTGATGCTCCTGAGTCACACAGGAATTTGACTTTCCTTCCCTTCACCACAAGTGTAACTTCAGGTTTTGTGTCTGCTAAGTAAAACTCTAGGCTCAATAATGCTAAATCCAAAATTTCACTTTCTTCATCCTCCATATCTATTTGCATTTCCTCTATTCCTTCTATCACATTTACATTTGTCCTCTGTTTATTAACTTCTCCTGATGATTTCTGACTTCTGCATGATGTATCTTCACTATCATATAGTCAGTCCTCATCTCCCTTGTCTTCTGTGATTACCTTCTTATTCTGTTTATAATCCCTCGCTAGATGTCCCTTCTTCCCACACTTAAAGCATTCACCTCTCTTTTTCCTTTCTTCAAAATCTTCTGACCATTTGTCAGACTGTTTATTTCCCTGGGCATTTTTCTTTCCCTTTTTGCCTGACTGTAACACAAATACTTCAGCTCCGTCTTCAGCAGTGAAGACTTGCACCTTCTTTTTCTTCTTGCTATTAAAATGTCTTTCAGCATGCCTAGCATATTCAAATAAGGCTTGTAGCCTACTTGTTCGATGATCTATCATATGCTTTGTAATAAAGCTACTGATAGGTGCAATGCAACCTTTTAAAAATGCATTCTTCAATTGTTGTTCATACGAGGAATCATTCAATTGGTTTTCAGGTACTGTCATGCCGCTATGGTTAT
Source organism: Protopterus annectens (assembly GCF_019279795.1). Classification (NCBI taxonomy): domain Eukaryota; kingdom Metazoa; phylum Chordata; order Ceratodontiformes; family Protopteridae; genus Protopterus; species Protopterus annectens. The sequence continues at coordinate 170,405,290 of NC_056725.1, forward strand.
TAAAACATTCCAATAATCTAGCATAGTACCCATCTACCGTCTCATTTTCTTGTTGTATGCATTGGTTAATGCAAGTCCAGTCTGCTCTAGGTTTCCATTTCTCAGAGATTCGGTCTGTAAGACCTTTCACTCTATTGTCTAGTTCTGCGTCACTATGTGGGAGTGGTTTAAACTCTGCATTACGAGGATTCCAGGTGCCACAAATCATGTGCCAATCTGGACCTATAATTTGTCTGATTACTTTTTCTACTTCTTCCCCATTCAAGTGGTAACTCAACCTCATGCCTTGCAAATCTTCTAAAAATTTTGTAAAATTAACTTTCAGATGGGGAATTCCCTCAGTAGCTTTCCGGATATCCTCCGGTGTCCATGGCCTGTATACTAAGAGAGTTGGGTCCTGCCCTGCCTGCCCTGCCTGAGGATTTGGGACCTCTATAAGCGGACACATTTCTTCCTCATTCTCATCCTGTAGGTTTCTCCCTATTTGATACGATTCTGCGTCCCCATGTATTTTACGTGTTCGGGACCTAGTTTCAATAGTATCTCTAACAAATGGTTGTGGTCTCGCTGAGACCTCAGGATAATGCGGAGGCAGACCACCCTGTCCACCCGCTTCATATCCTGGAAAAGGCAACAGAGGGGGCAGGGGAGGAGGAGCCATTGCTATTACTATGTTATTATCTTCTTTATCTAAAAATAATGCTTTTGAATTTTTAGTCTTCTGTTCCCTGCGGTTTGCTTCCTCAGTCCACCTGTGTGCCTGAGGAATGCCTAATTGGCGTTACTTTTTTGCCTGACCTTCCGCATCGGATTTAAGTTGCTTAAGGAGTTTAACCAGTGAAGTTTTATCTAATTTACCATCGAATTTATATTTGTTAACCCACTTTGTATAATACCTAACATTATCAGAACGTTGTGATTGCATATATTTTGCGTCTTCGGTTAGGGGCGGATCTCGCAATGTTTTAGTGCACTGATTTCCCATGTTAAAAGAAAATGTTACGTAACTCTTCTTATCACGTGGTACCAAAATTCCAGTTCCTTTCACATTTTATCTAGAACAACTGCCTACCTTATTCTGTTACCCTGATCTTTGACCAAATACACAGTAATTCCTCTTGTCCCTGATCTGCATAACAAATCTTGACAACAATATTTACTGTAACCTAGTCCCTGATCTAAAACGGAAAAAAGGCAAAAATCTTCCTACCTGAGCCTCCGGTATTGAGCCGTCTGGGATCCACTCTTCGGCCACAGATCAGAAAGTGGCCAGCGTCTTTAAACGACAATTCAGTCGGAGGTCTTTTCACCCAAGAAGAACCGTTTCGGTAACTTCTCCTGCGCAGTATTCGACCACCGGTAGACTCTGATCTGCAGTTGTCTGAGGGATTTCCAGCTAAGAAGGACCAAACTGTTAAATAAAATAAAAGATCAATACACAGGAGGTTCAGGTTCAAAAGTTTACTAGTGTACACCAGGAGGCAAAAAACGTACAAGTACAGAATTTTGTCTGACATGAAACAGGAAGTACACAATTTTTATAGTTTCTTACATTCAAGTTGTGCCCACCTTACTGACGTGGTTAGTCACAGGGCATCTACATCACTTTAGCTTACAGTATTCTATTCATAAAATAATGCTGATGCTGTGTATTTAAAAAAAGTTTTCCTCTGGTAACAATACGGCCTTGCTCACCACCTGGTCAGACATAATGTCTTTCTGTAAAGTTACTTCTTCAAGGTTCCAGGCTGGTTCGAATACCATAGCAGATTCAGTCTTTTAATACACTTCTTTGTTCCCCTGTAACACTTTCCCAACAGCTGCGTGTTATCTAGTAACACATACACAAGGCCAATCATCCCAGCAGGAAAGAGCAGAAGATTTCATTATTTCACATATTTAATTTCCTGACCCAGCAGATAATCACTTGTGAAAAGCATAAACATTAGAACTTGCTGAGCTAGCAGCTTCCAGGGTCAGAGGCCAACTTGCAACAAGGCACACTGCAGTTTCAAAAACTTCTTGCAATTACATATGAATTCATTCTTTTTGCTATATCATTAATAGAATAAAATGCATTACATACTACTTTGCTTTTAAACTAACATTTCACATATATTCAAATACATATTTCTCTAACAGTGGGCCACATAGAAGGATTTTCTAACCACCTTGGCAATATGATTATCAAAGAAGAGATTACTATCTACTTGGGTCCCCAGATCCCTTATTACATTTTCTGTATTTAGGGGAATACTATGTATGTGGTAGTTCATGGGTACTTTGTTTTTTTACAAAGGGGATGACTATGCACTTTTTGGCATTTAGCTTGAGGCCATGATTTTGACACCAGGTATCCGTCTCAGTGAGACACTTCTGGAGGATGTCTGTATCAGCCAGAGAGTCAGTTATAGCCCCCAGTTTGCAGTTGTCTGCAAACTTGGTCAGCCATAGTCCTCCTGTGCTTGCCTGTACCTCTGAGAAGTATATACCGAACAGGAGGGGTCCCAGGATGGAGCCCTGGGGGACACCACTTGTAACCAGTTTAGAGTCGGACATAGAGCCTGCAACTCTCACAGTGTGGGTTCTATCCATGAGCCAATTGGCAACCCATTTAGTGACATAGGGGTTTATGTTCAGACTGGTGAGCTTGTCGATAATACCAGAATGGGGAATGGTGTCGAAAGCATTTGCGAGGTCTAGGTTGGCTGTGTGGACCTCCTTTCCATTGTCTAAAGCCTTGGTAACTGCCTCAAAGAGGTCCACCAGGTTTAGGAGGCATGATCTGCCCTTAACAAAGCCAAACTGGGTAGGGTCCAGTGTTTGGAGGTTCCCAATGTCTTTGTTAATGAGTTCCATGATGATGCACTCCATAGCCTTGCAGACCAGGTTAGTCAGGCTTATAGGGTTATAGTTCCTGGGCTCCGTTGTGGCTCCACCTTTGTGGAGCGGGATAACTGTTCCTGTGCACCACTCTATGGGTACATAGCCTGTAGAGAGGCTAAGTTTGAACATCGTGTTTAGGTGAGGGGTTAGTTCATTTTGGAGCTCATGTAAGACATAGCCTGGGACACCATCCTATCCCACTGAAGCTGTGTTTTTGGCTATGGATAGGGCTGTTTTAACCTGTGTGTCAGTGATTGCCAGGGCTCTACATTCTTCTGGTATGGTTATGGGCCCATTAGGGGGTGAGAGGTGGGTGAAGTTTTCACTAAACCTGTCTGCCAAAATGTTGGCAATATCAGTCGATTCAGTGTATTTTGTGTCATTCTGCACTAACTCAGAGCAGATCTGAGAGTTTCCACTTAGGTTCTTGACATAGCTAAAGAACACTTTGTGGTTATCTTTGGAGTCCATGGCAATTTTTCTTTCGAAGCTAGCCTTGAATGATTTTATGAGGGATCATATTTTCTTGCTGATACTGATCAGGGATGTCTTTCCTTCTTGGGATTTTACTATTTTCTGTACTAGTTTCCTCCTTCTATTGTATAGCTTGTTTGTAGCAGGGTTCACCAGACAGTTTTCCTTTTCTTGGAGGAGTGAGTCTTGGTTTTGCTTGGGATAGCACAATCCATGCATTCTTGAAGGTGCTCATAGAGTGCCTTTGTAAGGGATTCAGCAGCATGGACAGAGTTGTCCTTTAGCTAAGGGGCTGTGAACCATTCCACCTTGGTCTTAAGTAACGTGAAGTTTGTTTTTGAAAAGTTGTTCATGGTGGTTTCCTTGATTGGGGGTGGGGGCGGAAAGTGGATATCCAGAGTGATTAGTCTATGGTCTGATCTAACAAGCAAGGGGTTGACCTCCGGTGTGGAACACCAGTCGCCCATGTTGGTGATGACCAGATCAAATATGTTGTCACCTCTGGTGGGGCTGCTGACTAGTTGATCCAGGGCATTCCAGTTTATAAATTCTAGGAAGCACTGGGCAACATAGTTAGTACTTGAGTAGTTCTCTTAGTTAATGTTTGGGTAATTGAAATCACCCAATATTAGGGTGTTTGGTAGGACCCTCATATTTTCCAGTGTCTTCAGATACATGGAATGGGGGTCCTGTGTCATGGTGGGTGAGCTGTAGCAAGCTAAAATTTGAATTGCAGTTTTTCCTGTGTGTTGGGTATGTTATTTTGCCTTAAGGGCTGTGTTTGCATGGCACACTGATTATGTGAAGCATGTGTTTCATGGTTTGTGATGGGGTGTGGAGGTTGCTTGTGATATCTGCTTTGGAGGTCTCTGTTGCTTTTGCAGATGTTTATTTAGAGCCTCCGAGTATGTGTTCGTGTATTTATGTGTGTTATTTGTCGGTGTTGGTTTAATAGGTCTATGTGAGACTGGTGGTGTGTTGCAAGTATTTATTTCCCTTCTCCCCTTGAATGTCAGTTCTAGTCTTAGGTTGAGAGAGCTTTGCCTCCATTTTGGCTGTATAATTGCATTTCTCGCATATATTAGTGTTTGGTGGTAGGAGGAGAGGGTTGTCTGTGTACATGAGGCAGTTGTAACCTTGCCTCAAAATGCCCAGATTCACCAGTTGGACTGGAGAGTACACCCGAAACTGCCCTTTGGACATGCCTGAATAGGTAAAGTGAGCTGTTTTACTGACTGGCTGGTAGGGATGATTAGAGAGCCTTGTCCTTCTGGACAGTATAGGGGAGTCTAGTGCTAGGGTTAATTAGTGCTTGCTATGAGTTTTGAGCAAGTGCTGGGCTGTGAAATGAATGGTTTGAGTGCTTAAGTTGAAAGTTTGTCTAGTTCCAAGGGAAAAATTGAAGAGTAGACTTCATGGAGCCAGAAAAACATTAACCCTAGCTAACTGGTGCTGCCCAGTGCGCAAAATTGTGCAAATGCGGTTTTTATAGCAGGGAAATGAAAGAGAAAGAAATTAGCCCAAAATGGCCAATAAACTACTTACTTCTGGTCTGAAACCACACCTCCAGGGACAGATAGGCTGCTCAAAGCTCCCCTCTCTCACAGGTGAACACAGAAATTTCCATCTATCCAAGTAGATGAATTGATTGCTGAATGAGTAAAGGGGTGGGCTGAAGCATGTGACTTGATTTTAATCTCCTATTTAAATGCTGAATGTGCTCATTTTATTTGTACTGATGAAGGGTGTGAGACCCAAAAGCTTTATAATAAACCTTTTGGTGTGTTTATAATCAGTTTGGAATATTTTGACAGTGACACCATCATTGTCTACTTCTATCCAAGTAAGCTATGGGCAACACAGAAACTTGTAACACAGCCCTGAATTCAGGAATAACCTGAAAACTGGAATATATTAGTTCAGAAAGGCGGGAAACAAGTATATTTTTTGGAGTTTGTTTTCAGAAAATAAAGCAGATACAATCAAAAAAACACTTTAAATGCACAGAAATGGCTATTGTACTTTAGTATGTAGCCTACACCAGTTAAACAGATTATTTAAACAGAGAAACAACTTTGTTCAGTGCAGGCAGCAAATACGTACAATATGTAGTAGAAACAAGCTTTTTAAATCACAGAAACACTAAAACATTGGCATTTTAGGTGGAATTAGTTAAAGGCAGCAAGAAAATGTAGAAAAATGATACTTATTTGTCTCTCTGACTGCAAACTGGGAGCCATTATTGAATCCCCAAATGATGTGGATATTCTACAAAAGGGCCTTACAGAAACAGATGCTTGGTGCCAGAGCCATAGGCTCAAGCTCAATGCCAAGAAGTGTATAGTTATCCCCTTTGGGAAAAAACGTGTACCCATGAATTACCACATAGGTGGCAGTACACTAAACACTGAATGTGTGATAAGAGACTTAGGAACACAGGTGGACATTGGTCTCACCTTCAATAACCACATTGCCACAACAGTCAGGAAATCCTTCTATGTGGCACACCTCATCACTAAGGGATTTTCATCCAGAAAAAAGGAGGTCATTGTCCCACTGTACTCATCCCTCATTAGACCCATCATAGAGTACAATGCCCCATTTGGTATGTACCTCACAAGACATTTGCAACAACTGGAAAGACCACAGAAACACCTCACTAAATGAATCACAGGCCTAAAGCAGATGCCCTATGCTGACCGACTAAAAACACTTCAGCTATACTCTGTCACATATCGTCTACTCAGAGGCGATCTCTACTTAACATACAAGGCCATGTCAAGCCCAGAGCTACACTTAAAGAAATCCCAATCCATCAGAGCCACATGCTTCAGGCACATAAACTTTGTCATCACAATGAATAAAACATGCTGGAGGGATAGGTTCCTGACCCAGAGACTCCTCATACTCTGGAATAGACTGCCTATACATGTCAAGCAGAGCGCCTCTTTGGCCCTCTTCAAAAGGAACCTTGATGACTGGATGGGAGATTGGAATTTATCCCTGGGGATCACGTCAGTTGCTCTGCTAGACAGGGGTCCAGGGAAGTAAATACTGTGGGAAGAAATAGCCAGGGAATTGTTATGGCTAGGCTTGTACAGGCCCTAGGTCTGATAGCCTAGTACCAACTTATGAACCTATGAACCTATGAACAATATAATTGTACAGGTTATGGTTTACATTTGAGGTGAGAAATGTTTTGACATGACTTTCTGTGGTCTCATTCCACCAGGGGTGTGTACATTTTGATATCCAGTGTATATGGGTGTTGCTATAGCTGTTAGTGGTAGGCATGGACAGTGGGTCATAACACAGTTGTACACTTCTCTGATTACTACCTGATAAGCATGCCTACTGTAGTACCCATATCAGTGTCATGGCAATGCAACAATCAGTAGCAGTACCCATTTTATTTTGTTGTTTGCAGTGACAGTGATATTACACACATGTGCAACATGCACATCCTATTTTCCACACTGCTTGTGACCCATGTTATTACTACTGTGCCTTTCAGCTGAACATACACATACATATACATGCTCAGGGGATACCTGGTATACATTTGTGTTCTATGTCAGTATGGCATACTGTATTTACAGTCTTGCAATTCAATCATAAGTCTCAACCTGTTATACCAGGACTTCTGGGCAATGGTCCACAGCACTGGGTGACAACAGGGAAATCAATTTTGATAATGTATTAATATAGCTAACATAACACAAGTATTTGTGTATGTGACTACAGATATCTGTCACAACTGTGAACACTGTCCAGCAGAACACTGTACAGTTGAATGTTATTAATAATTCAATATATCACATGCAGTTTAACACACACATCTGCAACAGTTTACTATGCTCATGCCCTATATAGGTATCCTAGATTTACAATACAAACATGTATAACACTCATATTCACAGGTAAGAAATGAATATGGGCAACATCCCATTAACTGGCCTAGAAGTGGCACAGACACGACTGTTTGATAGATACTCTAGTTTGTTGCCATATGTGAGCTGTCTTTTCCCAGGGTGCGTCAGGCTCCTCAGCTGTGACCCAACCTATCCACCTCTTAGAACATCACATGTGGACAAATCCTAACATTAGGGGGGATATATATTGGGATAGATCATAGATATGCCTATTACAAACCTATGAAGTTTGCAGCATGATACATGTCACATTACCATGACTGTTCTGAAGGTGGTGGGGTCTGAAACTCATGTATCTGTCATTACTTAATTGCTTCCATCTCCAGCTATTTGCAAGACTAATATAGATGTTTGGAGGAACAGAACAAATACTGTGATGGCTAAATCTTGACATTCAGTGAATATCTGCACAGTTGATAGGTATGGCCCACTGCCGACAGAGCCAGATGCTATGTCCATAGCAGTTGTTCAGCAGGACATCATTACAGCAAGTGCTGATGGCACATAAACATCTTTCATAATCATCTATCCCATTATTACACACCAAGTACTACATTCAATTACATGCTTACATGTTTCACATACCTGGTTTATCTTCAGGTTCCTTCCGTGTACAAGTTGTCTTCTTGTTTCTTTTTTTTTTAGGTTTTGTTTATGTTGTTTCTAATTTTCTCTCTCTCTTTCTCTCTCCCTTCCTCCCTCCCCCTCTCTCTCTCTCCACTACTGGGATCAAGCTGGTTTGAATAGGTTGAAGTATGGCTTTTGTAGGTGATGCTCATGTTCAGGTGATGGCCTCTGCACCAATTACTGTTCCCCACTTGCTAATTGCATGCAGGCAGCTGTGTAGTTCTTCCAATAGCCAATGTCATAGCGACCCACTACTATAAATAACTACATCATGTGGGCATTGTCCCTTTACCTTGCCTGTATGGAAGACATCCTTCATGTGTGGGAGCAGCAGTGTTACAGACAGCAGGTAGGAATACCTCTTACAACAAGACTTTGTCGATACAAGCCAACTACATGTTTGTATAAGGTTCCTGACCTAGGGACAGTCTGTGAGTATTGCTGTTATATGCATTGAATACTACTAATTTTACAGGGTTTATGTGTACATGCTAGTTTTGCATGGAATGCAGTCTGTCTGCATAGCTCTCAACTGTGGGGCTATCCACACGATGGCCAAAGGTTTGGCTGTTATGTTTTGTCTGTTCCCCACACTGGTCTTGTCCTTGATAAATCAGTGGCATTCTCTCTGTTGATTGCTATCACTGCATGACAACATCCATTTGTGTTTCTGACTTTGCTGGAGCCATGTCAGACTCCAAACCAGTTACAAGTGGTGTCCCACAAGGCTCAGTCCTGGGACCTCTCTTGTTTGGTATATATTTCTCGGAGGTACAGGCCAACATGGAAGGACTGTGGCTGACCAAGTTCGCAGATGACTGCAAACTGGGCGCCATAATCGACTCTCCAGCCGACACAAGCATCCTCCAAAAGGGCCTCATAGAAACAGACAACTGGTGCCAGAGCCATGGCCTCAAGCTAAATGCCAAAAAGTGTATAGTCATCCCTTTTGGCAAAAACAAAGTGCCCACAAATTACCACATAGGTGGTAATCCATTAAGTACAGAAGAAGTAATCAGGGACCTGGGGACCCAAGTTGATAGCAATCTCTCATTTGACAACCACGTGGCCAAAGTGGTTAGAAAAACATTTTATATAGTCCACCTAATCATGAAGGGATTCACATCTAGATTAGGGGAGGTCATCGTGCCTCTTTACTCATCCCTCATCAGGCCCATAATCGAGTACAATGCCCCTTTTGGGATGTACCTTACCAAACACCTGCAGCAACTGGAAAGACCCCAAAAGTACCTCACCAAGAGAATCAAAGGGCTCAAACAGATGCCATATGCTGCCCGGTTAAAGAAACTCCAGCTCTACTCAGTGGCATACCGCCTGCTCAGAGGTGACCTGTGCCTGACATATAAGGCCATGTCCAACCCGAATTAAGGGACATGCTGCACCTCAAAAATCCAAATCCCATCGAGCTACGCTCGAGAGACTTGAACCTCAGCACTGAAATAAATAGGACATGCTGGAGGGACAGATTCATAACCCAGAGGCTCCCTTCACTCTGGAATAAAATCCCAGTCCAGGTTAGGCAGAGTCCCTCATTGACTCTCTTCAAGAGGAATCTTGATGAGTGGATGGGAGATCGTAGGTTTACCCCGGGTATCACTTCTGTGTCACTGTTAGACAGAGGCACAGTATACTAACCTCAAAAAAGGGCATAGCAAAATTAATTTAAAATGGGTGGCGAAAGCCAAACATACTCTGTCTAGGCTTATAAATGCCCTAGGGCAGATAGCCTAGTATGAATCTATGAACCTATGAACCTATGACTTCATATTCCTCAGTAAGGGTATGTTGCAACCAATCCTGTAATACCAGCAACTTTCACACTGTATAACAACAATATTTCAAACATGGCCCTGTGTTTCAGCCTCTGTCCTCCACTTATATACCAGGTTTTGTCCAGATGTCATGCAGTAAGAGGTTGATAGGTATGGTCTATCAGTATTTGGTGCTGACATTCCTGCTATCATTCCAGTGATGTTGTGGACTCCCAAACAAGTTGTGGGGTAGGGTCCATATATATGAGGGCTACAGCTGGACAACATGTGTGACCCTCTACAGTCAAGAGATCAGTGTATAGAGAACACTGTTATATGCCCTTGTAAGACATTTTATGGGGGAGTGGTATTAAATGTTTTTAACCTAGGCTGTTAGAACATGTGAGGAATATCAGTAATAAGAAACATAAAGGTATATGGCTATGCATTTTCATACATTTCACCATGGGGACAGTGGTGGGCTAGAGCTTACTGTTTTGTACACATTTCTGTTTGTCAGTGTGATAGTACTGTTTTAAGTTAAGCATTGTTATGTAATGGATACATTTACATTGTGACAATTGATACTTTCCCCCTAGGGGGTTGACTACAGAGTATAATTGGAGGTTGTTGAACTACATCTGTAATTAAGTGTTGATTGATTTTTGTCTTCAATGCAAGTGTGTTTATTACTGTTGTACTACTTGAAGGGTTTAGCCTAGACAGCAAAGTATCTTATTTTTTTCAGATTACTGTATCATATGTTTTTGAGAGTTGCATTAATCAGTTATTATGTATTTCAAACACCTGAATGCTATAAGAAATGGCATAAACAACTGAAATAGTACACAAATAAACATTTATATGTATGCAAAATGTGTGGTGTCATGTCCTTTCTATTGTGTGTGGGTATATATTTTCATGCAATAATTTTCATTTGTAGGAAAGAATCAGACTCTGGCCATTTAAAAAGGTGGCAACTGTAGGAATAATGGTTGTTTTATATTCTGTGTACCCTCTATATATACTCTCTTTATATACTCTCTTTATACATAAGTATTTATATATAAGTATATATATATATATATATATATATATATATATATGTGTGTGTGTGTGTGTGTGTGTGTGTATGTATCATTAGAATGTTTAGTGCTTCCACATTGTGCATTCCCTATGGTAGACTGACTGTTCTGCATGATATGTTAGAGAAGTCATCCCATTATCTTATGGCTTAGTGGTAACTTGTTGTGGCTATGGTGTACAGGGCCCTGGGTTCAAGACTTGCAAGGACTAGTTATTTTGTTGCAAGGCAGAACAGTTCAGCTGTGGAGGAAGGCATAAGGGCAATAATTACAAGAGGTCCCTAGTTTGGGCTCCTTCACTCCCATTTACACCGCCTTTGGTCAGATATTTTGCAGTGAGAGGTTCAGAGTATGGATCCGATGTCTGAATGCACTATATATATATATATATATATATATATATATATATATATATATATATATATATATATATATATAAACATATACATGTATGAATACATTTCCCTACTGTTGATTGACTGTGGTGATTGATATGTTTGAGAAAACATCAAGCATATCTAGAGCTCAGATGACTTAGTGGTAAATTTTTGTTGATATAGTGTGCAGGGTCATGGGTTCGAGACTTGCAAGGGCTGATTATTTTGTTGCTGGCCCAACCAAGGGCTGTTGGATACAGAGTGATTAAGTACAGAGGGATGAAGGCACTTTTAAGCAGTTGTAAGTGGGTTTTGGTGGTGGTAAGCAATTCTAACTTCCAGTTAAATATGCTTCCAGACAGCCTTAAAAGTACTTAATCTCTGTAGGCATTGCTTAACACCATGCAAACAGACCTTATCCTGCTTACTACTGCTTAAAAGATTTAAGATTTACGATTATGGGTTTTGAGGACTGCTATCCATACCAGTATACAAATTCAGAACTTAAAAGTTTTTAGGGAAGCCTTCTACCATGGACAACTGCTTTCCTGACTTTCTTAATATTCATGGAACCTAAATACAATTTCAGAAGAAAATGAGAGCCAATCAATGGCGAAAGCACTTAATCACAGGAATTCTCTGTGGTGAATAAAGTTGGTGTGTTTCTGGTCGACTGTTGGGATTGTTTTTTTCACTTTCTTAGTAATTTTCCCTGTTGAGATTTGTTCTGTGTTGTGTACTGCTTAAAAGAGCTTACTCCTGCTTACCCCATGCTAATTTCTTTAAAAGAAAAGAAAAAAGGGGTAATGAGAAAGTAGTGGAAAAGGGGGCACGCAGAGGGAAAGACAATAGGGGAAAGTAGCTAGGAATGTGCAGGACAGGTGTAGGGAAGGTCCATAGTGGTCCATTTCTTCTACAGCAACAGCTGTGCATCTATACTGAATTTGGACGTATATTTGGACACTCAAACCCCTGAGAGTGGGGTGAGGACAACAATAATGTGTTGTGAAGCCAATTAGACCAGATTACTTGTGTCCAGCAGACATGTATGTGAAATGGACAGCTATGTATGGGGCAATTTTTTTTTTTTTGGAACAGATTGCCCTTTTTTATTTTTTTAAGGTGAGAGTGGAATGTTGGGGAATGATAGTAGGTATATTGGGGAGGTAGGATGGGTAGATAGACAAGACAGAAACAACAGCATACAGGAGCGGTATATGACACATGTGGGGGTTAAACACCTTGGCCCATGAGCCCCCAAATGGAAACAGTGGGACTGAGGTCCCCACCCATGAACAGTCACCACTGCACCTTTGTGGCCCCGAATGTGGCTGTGCTGGAGGCTGAGCAGGAGGGACAGGCTGACCCTGTAATTGCACCATGTGGCCCTCAAGCTGGTGAAGCAGATCTCCAAACTCCTTTCAGAGCTCACTATGCACTTCAGTGACACTATCCTGTCCATGCCCCCTCCCAGGGGGGGACGAGCCCCATCCCCTGAGGCAGTTCCACCCAAAGGTGGTGCAGGACCAACAGATGAGGAGGTCCCAGGGTGGGTCCCAGATGTGCTGGGGCCCAGTGCCATGGCCAGATGAGGTGGGAGAGATGGGTCCACTGGGACCAGCCTTCCCAAACATACTATAGTGTTGCCATTTTAGAACATATGTGGGTTAGTAATAGTCACCACAATCCAGGATTAGTTATAACAGCATGCATAGATGTTCCCATTAACCCAAAAAGCAGATTTGCAACAGTTGCACAGCAAACAGAACACATGCATATATGGAACCACAGTGGCCATTACAATGGCATGCAGGTTACATTGATAGCAACAGGCCACCAATGATAGTATTTCAACATGGAACATTAATAGAAACACATTTCAATATTTGTTGAACAATAGGACATTTGTCCCAACAGTAGGCTTGGTGTAAAATATACTCATTGATTTGTGTGTTTAGATTATTGTTGCAGATATGGTAGGGGAGAGAGAGATGTCAATTAACTTGTATATCCTTGCAGTACTCACAACATTAATGATCATTGCTCTAATCATTACTCTACAGGTATTATTACAATACCCTATGGCCTTGGTTTGGGCAGTGGTATGTTTGTACACAGTGTATACTTCAACCGTCTTATAGCTACATTCTACTTTTCTTACCCAGCAGACCTGTGGGGGGAATGTTTGTTAACACTACTTGACTGTTTCTACATATATTCCCAGATTCCTAGTTAAAATTATTATGCATACATCTTACTACCACTCCCAGGATTCGAACTGTGGCTGTGTCTGCTAAAGATACAACAATCTGTGTTTCATCAGAGTGAGCTATTGAGAAACTGCTGTCGCTTTTTTCAGTGTTTTCTGTCTAAGTCTCTCTTGGTTATACAAGCTGACCTTGTCATTACAACATTCTTATACAGACATTCCTAGACATATTTTTTATGTAGCACAGTGTGGGTAACAGTGGTTGACACAACATTAATATTCCGATATCAGATCTTTTTGAATGCAATATGTCAAGCCATACAATACCAGGCTAAATATAACCAGCCCAGGATTTTGAACTTTATTGCCAGGCAGTTACACTTTTATTTAAATATGACCTATATGGGACTATTACTGTCATATTGTCTGGTTTACTCAGTAGAAACCATGCACATTTTTATACTGCCAGGTGACATTTTACTCATTTATATTTATTTGGTATGACTACTACAAGCAGGATTGTTACTCACCAGGCTCGCGACGCAGCCTTTGCAACCTGCTGGCACAGGCTTCCTGGTTCACAGCCCGCTCAGCTGGAGCTGTAATCAAAATAGAGAAACATTTATGCATACCTATCTGTCACATACACAGGCTGGACTTTGGTAAACAGTTATTGGTATGAATACTTACACACTGCTGGGACATCTCCCCTTTCTCTTGCTTCTTGGACCCAGTGTTCCAAGAGCTCCATCTTCCTCCGTTTCAAGTCGGCATAGTGGTGCCGGACCTGCTCACCAGTCTGAGAGATACCAGTGGCACTGGTGAGATCACGGGCGAGACTTTCCCAGGCTTCTGCTTTATATTGGGAGCCCTGGTACTGGTCCTGCAGCAGTCTCACATCATGCTTTTTTACCATGAGTCCTACCATGACCTTGGACTCCTGTATGCCCCAGCACTGCACCCCGAAAGCACATGCCCTCTGCAACATCTGCCATACTGCCTACACTGCACAGCTACAACCAGTTATGAGCTGTATTCTCACCTGCAGGGTTTAAATACAGCCGATTTTCTGTCCTTTGCCATGATTGGATGGTTTTGAAAATGCTGAGCTAAGCTAAGCTGCGGGCAAATCTGCTTAGCTAAGGTTGGCAGTGCTTAAAGGGGCAGGTTCAGCATTGCTGACCAATGGGCAAATCCACTTAGCTGGGCTATTCCTTGCTTAGTATTCATATGTACACAATGCTTAGCATTGCTTATGTTTTATTATATTGGTCTAACACCTGTATGGGATTGATTCATCATTCATTACATCATATACATTTTTTTTACCTTCCCTGACATCTCCCAATGTGCTGTAATGAATTTATTCTTGTGTGAATGTACTGTATGGGGCACTTGTATTTATATAGGGGTTTCACTACTTTATTACACTGACACCTTACATCTGGGCCTAACACACAACTCTGGTTGAGAAAAATAAGTTACTTCCTACATAAATATACAAATAAATTAAAATTGTAATGTTTACACATACAAAATGGAAATGGCTTTGGTAAGGCTCAAACCGTGAATGACTACATGCAAGGCATACACTGTAACTGCTATATTATTCCACTTATGCTTATGTTGGATGTCTATTGCTTTTTAACTTATCCTGCCATTTCAGCTGGGCTAAGCGTAGCTAAGCAAGGGGCACACCCACACAGCTACACTTAAACTTTATTGCATATCTCAAAAAAAAAATTATTTGATGTGTTTTTTAATTTGTACCCTTCAAAATATCTATGCTAATGCTGAACCTGTTATTCTAGCAACTTTCTGGATTTGTAGGGACAATTGTTCCTTATGGCTTTGTCCCGATTCCTTACTCTGACAGGTTGGGAGAGGGGCGCTATGTGCTTATGCTAAACCTGTTATTCTATTAACTTCATGGCTTTTTAGGGACAATTGTCCCTTATGACTTTGTCCAGATTTCTTACCCTGATGGGTTGGGGGTGTTACGAGTGTTCTAGCTCATTTTAAATTGCCGTACGGCAATTCTAGTGAGCAGGGGGCTTGTGTATTGTGAGAGCACTGCTCTCAGACACACCCCCTGCACTCGTACACAGACCCGTGTCCATTTTACAGCACGGCAGCACGTCTTCATACATATGCATGGCACACTGCCATGCTGAACAGCCATGGTTGCTTCCATGCAGGAATAAGTTATTCCTGCATGGATGTTTGCTGAATCCGGGGTAAGTCTTTTTGAGTTTATTAATTTTTCTTTGTTAATAAAGTGTGTGGTGGGATACATTGGTTGGTTTCTGTTAGTTATTTTTAGTCATGAAGTTTGGTGTTTGTTCATTTAGATATGAAATTAAATTGTGTTTTAAACTGCCTTCCTATAGCTATACTTAGTTTTCTTATCATATATTCCTCAGTCAGTTTCTTATGCCTTGTAACAATGCTATTAACCTTTGAATATTAATTGTGTCATGCATACCTTCTTTCAACCCGGCCTCAGGATTAAAGTAGCAAATCATGTTAATTAAGATATATATTTAACTACATTTGATGTAAAATTGTTATTGTTTTGATACAAATGAGCTTAAAATTAATTTATGTTAAGATCACAGAAAAAAAAATCAAGTTCCTCTTTTAATAAAGAAACAAATGAAAAGTGGAGAAGGAGAGATGCATAGCTTGTTCGTCCTCACTGACTGAGGCTGTTTTTCTGCCATATTGCTTCTTCTCCTCTGCTCCTTGTCTTAGTCTATGCCTTTGGCATTGCATTTAGCAATCTGCTCATATTGTATTGATTTCCCCTCACACTTCAGAAGTCTTACTGTGGTTTCACTGCTGCTGCTGCTATCACTGAACTGTGATTTGGGTGATGTTCATATCTGTCCCTGTGTGGTGGCCAGTCTGATCCCACTTTAGTTTTTATATTAGGATTCATTCTCCTATTGTTATAGTCACTGATGCAGTTGTATTTCTTTTAGGCTTTCTGGTGTGACTCTTTAGTTTGCAGTAATTTAATTTCCATTCTCACTGGTGCCAGCTTGTCATCCAGAGTGTGATGGCTCAGTGGAAACATTTCAGTCTCACAAGTCGAGGACCTGGGGTTCAGTCCTGATCATTGACTGTATAGAGGTTGTATATCCCGAAATCATAATGATTGAGTGACTTCACTGATTTCCCTGTGTGTTTATACTGCATTTAACTCTTGCTGTTGTGACCTGCATTGTAGCTGAAAATAGTCTGTGGGCCAGCACAATTACACATTTAACTAATGATAGATAGATATAGATAGATAGATAGATAGATAGATAGATAGATAGATAGATAGATAGATAGATAGATAGATAGATAATACATGTTTTTATAGCATGCTGATGAAAGACTATCATATGTTTTTCAATAAAATCAAAAATGTTATAACCTCATGAAAGTATGTTTATCACTCACAAACCTTTAGGTGCTACACAATTGTCCATGTATTCTCAAGGTGTATAAACATTGGACGTTAATACCAAAATGTTTCCAAATTATTTCTAAACATCTTGAAATTTTGTGTTGTTGCAGTGTCCACCTTACCTGGCACTTATGTTAGATACTTTTCATGACTTCTATAGTCATAGATGAAATTTTCCCATTTAGGTTTACACAGAGCTATATCATTGTAGGGATTACATATGAGAACATCAAACAGCAGTCAGTTGATGGAGTAAACAACCACAAAAATGTTATGTGGGGAAAGCCTATGTACCCACTATACTTGCTTCCCTATCTAATTATAATCTACTCTGATGCTGTTCAGTGAGTAAAATAGGGAAAAGTTCTGAGTTTTGCCAGTTTCTCACTGCCATTCACTGTGTTATCTGATCCTTGTTTGGCCACCCTGTTTTTCTTGGGTGATTCACACTGGAAGAACTTTATTCTCCTTAAATTAATCACTATGATTACTTTACTTAGCTCTGGGGAAGACAGAATTTGTAGAATATTTCCTCTAACAAACTGGACGTATTTGTAAGATGCATGTGCTTAGTCATATCACATCCACAGAACAGCATGAATAAAAAGTACTACCACACAAATACTTAAAGGTGAGTACTGGAGAAGATGGGAGTAGTAGTGAGGGGAAGGAAGCCTGCCAGTAACAATATGCCTAGTTGCAGAGTTTCCTTTTTCACACAATATGCCTTTCTTAGATGTGATGTTCAGTATATAATGATATCAAGAAGGAATGCATAGGTTGGCCTGTGCCCTCATTGGGCATCCTGCAGACATGTCCAGCATGCACATCTCTTCCCCAGTGTCTACATGATAGTAATCAACTAAAAACAAAATATGTTCACAATTGTTTCACTGAAATGAAGCACTCTGTGAACAAGCTTATCCTTCCATCTCCAGGTGACCCTCCCCCCCCTTTAATGATCCATGCCCTTTTCTGAATAGTACAGAAAGGTGCCTTGCTTATACAGTCTTGGTCAGCATATTCCTACCCATATTATGATGCATCTTACTTTTTTGTGAATAGATGCAATGATTTTATTTCTTTTTTCTTTGTTTCTCAGGTATTCCACCTTCAGTATTATAAGCTTTTGAAATATTAGTGTCAGGTTATTGGTATTTAACCATTGTTTCCCAATTTGTAGTTTATTCTACAGGTAACAGAACATTTTCACCACAACTTTTCAATAGTTTTTTTTTAAGTTTTAGTAATTATGTTGTCTCTACAATGATTAGACTTGCAGAAATGCACTTTTAATGCAAATTTTTAATGCAAGTATTTTTGGCAAGCATGACATTTTTTTTCTTAGTCTGAGTGGAGGGATGCCATTAATGGGTGTGGAAGAAATTAATACTTGCACCATTTCTCCCCCATCTAAAGTTCACGTGACTGCTGCCTTCGCTCACAGTTATTTGGATATGATTTCTACAAGCTCAGTTAGAGATGTTCACATATATATTTTACAAAGCTTAAATTCTGTAATAGCAAATGGAGAAAAACTTGCTGGAGGTCAGCAAATTAACAAGATGGCACAATTTGTTACCCAGAGTGACTCCACCCAATGTAATTATAAATGCTGTATTTCACCTCAACAGTCTATGTTAAAATCTGAAGGAAAGCCAATTACAGTGTGTCCTAGTTGTTGTTGGTGAAGTCAAACTGTACTTGCAGAAGCAGGATATGGCATGTTACAGGGAAGAAACACATAAACAGAAGTAGTTAGGTTTGAATTTCTGCTTCCCCACCCCAAGCCTTATTAAAGTTCATTCGTAGTTGCATGATTTGCTTACTAAGGGAAAATAATGGAACTGAAAGAGATCAGTGGGAGCCTTTAGCAATGAACTTTTCATGCTTTGCATAGTTATGTGATTTAATGTGCTCTTAATTATTTTTTGATTTAAAAGCAATATAAGTGAAATAAAAATGTCAGTGTTTGTTAAATTCTGAGCTAAGCAGAAGCAGCTGGTATGTACTTGCTTAAAGCCCCATGTAACTTTAGTTCATTTGGGTTGGTCAGGGGGCTATGGTGACATTGGTTTTAATGTTACTTGCAGTTTAACCTTTAGCTCCTTTTATGAAAGCTGGCAGGATCCCTGAATCTGGCAAATAATTACGATGGTGCTTGATGTTGACACACTTTCTATTCTTTACATAGCCAAATTCACACATAGTGACTCATGTGAAAGACAAGAATGTATTCTGTAGGCTTCGCTTTGATCTAGGTGCTACAGAGACATACTTACAGGCAAATACAAATAGAGCAAGATCAGAGGTAATGCAATCTTTGCGCAAGTCACCTAGTCTCGCTATCTTCTTGATAGCCAATGAATGAATGATGTCTGGGAATTTAGCGAAAAGAATTAAAAGCAACCACTATGAACCCACCTTGTGGTCTCCTGGATAACCTTCGCACTGAAATGAGTAGCCCTTGGTACTCAGTGAAACCACCTGTATATGTTTTTGTGATTTGGGTTAAATAATGATGGATCAATAGGCTTTCTGCATTGCCCTTTTTACTCTTTGTTCATTCTGCCACTATTTGTGAATATGGACACCTAAGCAGCTTGTTCTGTATTCTGGATGTACATTTTGCAAGATTCTTTGATGTAATTTTTACACAATCAAATTCCCTTCTTTAATAAGACTATTAAACTGTTAATTCATTTGTTTAGTGTCTTCTTTACAATGCACAACTCATTACTGTTAGCTGCTTTGTGGGCCGGGTCTGACTAAAAAGGGCCAAATGACTAGCCTATTTACCCTGGTCATCAAATTGCTGTAAATAAATAATTAAATAAATTATTTATTAAATTTGTGTGTAAAACAATATGTTTTACATGTGAAGGAGTAAATCTTACCATCACTTACTAGTACTGCAAGGGCAGAGATATCAGTAAATACTAAAACAGAAGTAAGAATTACACAAAACCTTTTACATATATAGGCTTACCTTCTCAATACACATTTCACACAATCAGCACCAAAAATATAATTTCTTCTGATTTCAGCAATTATGTAATTAAGTCAACTATTATTATAAAGCTGTATCACAAAAGCACTTTACAAAACAGATGTAATTAAAAAAAAAAGCAGAGAGGCAGGCAAATACAAAGTATAAAGAAATGAAAAACATATCTTACTGATGGAGAAAATACTTGTCTTAGAACTAAAGGGGGTTTATCAGCAATGTGGGCGAGGGAGATTTGCTTTGTATTCACAGGTTAATGCTTCCTCGATGCGCACACTCGTACTAGAGACCACAATTTATCATGGAATTTTACATCAGGTGTATGTAGGTGATTTACTTCAGAAGTATTAAAAATGAATTACTTACTGTATTACTTTTCTATGCTAATTTGTTAGCAACTACCTTCAAAACCAGGGATATTTTTACTATACAGTAATAAATTACTGCTCAAATATGGGATGGATTCATATTTGAATTTGTTGCTTTACTCAAGAATACAAGCATGCTTGCTCACAAGGACTACACATCTGTATTTCTATAGTCAATTTCAATGTGCAGCAAGAATTCTTCTATGAAAACTGCTGATTATTTTTTTCTGTCTTACTGCTGCCATCTTGCCCAGGTCATGGCTGAAAAGGCCTTAGACCAGCCCAACTACCCAATTATCAAATGTGAAGTAAATAAATAAACGAAAAAGCCTCAGGTAGTCATACTCTGAAAAAGAATAATGTTGTAACAAATTGTTAACTGTTCAACAAAAATAATACATGGGAAGGGATACTTTCAGAACAGGTACTTATGAACAAGATGACATGATATGCAATGAGAGCTGAGAAGATTCTGTAAAAGTGATGTGACGCATATAGTCAAAGAAACAGCAGCAACAGAGGCAACAGCTTACACAGAAAATGAGGAAGATGAAAAGGTGGTGGCATTTGTAACAACCTTTGGTTGTTTTGTGTTTTCAGTTTGAAAAAGCATGTGACAAAGTAGGCAGTATTCACAAGTTCTCAGTCAAAAATAGAGAACCAGGATGAACAGGAAGTGATAACACTTAAAATGCATTTGAGATGAGAGCAGAATTGTAAAATGGTAGAACCATGCTTGAGATATGTTAGATCAGCTGGCACATTCTGCAAACAAGAAATTAGGCAGATATGTAGATCACAATAAGCAGCTGTTTGAGCAAAAGAACAAATAACAATGTAGGTCAGACCAAAATCCCAGTGCATAAAAAGAGAGTGTCCCACAAATGCCACACAAACCAAGCACTACTTGAAAAATATACTCTTCAATGAATAAAGTTAAGCACTTTCATCCTATACTGAAGAGACTTCATCAGTATTGAAGTTCCAGCACGTTACAACCAATATTTAAACACTCATCAACCAATCATTACAGACACAAGTCGCATGATCACATTAAAAACTCCTTTTGCTTTTAAAAGGAACCACATTGACTGTTCACCTTTTATTACACAGTACCTTCTTATTATTTCCATATTATATTATATTATAGCACATATGATCAAGTGAAACGTTTTGAAGATGACCCAAATACAGAAACCATTCCCCCTGAACTTTCCTGCTGCCATACCTAAGTAATGTCTTCAAAAGACAATACCTCCAAAACATATGGCCACCAGATTGATTGACAGATTAGTACTAGGCTAGCTGCCCTTCATGGCACGAAGCAAACCCTGGACCTTGTTTTTATGAGCTAAACACTTCAAACATTACACCAACTCCCAATTACTAAAGGCTAGCTTCACTTGTTGTAATAGTCTGGTTCCAGCTTGATAAAATAATTGTTTTGTAGCCATTGCTACAAGAAGAAAGGTCTTAGAGAGTCTAACTTACTGAATATCAAGTACCTCCACAAAATTATTATATGTCAATGCACATTATAATCTAAAGCTAACCTAAACATTCCCAAATTTCTGCCCACTAATAAGATATAACAGGATAATCCCACAATTTATGACACCATGTTCTCAGTTTTTGACATCCATACCAAGATACTATATTTTGTCAAAAGAACTAGCCTGTCCTACAAAGAATGTAACACGTCATGAAATATCTTCCACTAGATGATCTTATTCCTGTGAAAGAAGTTACCTTATCGTAAGGCTTCCATAGTTTGAAGAAAGTGTGAATCCAATTTCAAAGAAATGTCCTTATTCCAAGCTACTGTCAATCTTTTTAACTGAACCTGATTAGTAAGCCTTTGTAAACCAATGACCTTTGATAGAATTTTCCCCAGCATAATATGTAACAACAGACTACATCTATTCTGAACTATCTGTGTCTCAGAATGATATCCTAGTCTTTACTGTATTTAAAGTTATAGGTTTATATGTGAGAATACCCTCCATCAGCTTACATTAATATGACATTAAAATATCAGGAAAACAGTATTGCATAATGAATTTATGATTAACTCTTCTTCCTACAAACCGAGGCAACCAACTAGAAACTGAACACTAATACAAGAGAAAAGGAACAAAGACTAAAAAAATTATATAATAATAATGGTGAAGTAGTTACATTGTTGCCTCACAACAAGAGGTTCTCTGGTTTGATTCTCAGCTGGGGAGCCTTCTGTGTGGATCTGCATGTCCTCCCTGCATTCACGTGGGTTTCCTCCCATGTTACAATGGCATTCACCTAGAACACTTCACTCTGGGCCTCTACTGAAAACTGTCTCATTTCAGGTTGGACTTTCTTGGTAAACAAATGTTAAATAAATAAAAAAAAACTCAAATTCCGAGTTAAAAATACTTCTCTGGTATGGATACATTTCAGGATGATATACCAATATGACAAGCTCCAATGTTAAACAATTACAAAGGCCATTCTTTTTAAGAGTTAAATTCCAATCCACATCTGAGTAAGCAGTGAACTATCTAGGTCCACAGTACTAAAGCTGACTTTACTGGACAGGGTTAAAAGAACATCCAAAGGGACCCTAAGGGAGTCACTGTGTCAAATAATAGTCATGCCCTGACACCAGAATAAGCATGAGGTAAAGTAGCACTTATCACTGCAATAATAAAAGAAGGCATGGAGCAGCATCAGCTTCTCTGACCTCAAAAAATTGTAAACCTTACGAAACCTACTTAAATTTTAAGTAGGGAAATCAACGTGTCTGTGTTAGGATGCTATATCTAAAGCTGATTCTGTGGTTTGTGCAGCTCTGAGGCATACTGCTTGTACATTTATGAATTGCTCCACCATCTAGATTTGCTTCATTTGTATATACCAAGATGCTTGTCTTGATACTTTTTCTCCTCATTATGTTATTATATGGTCATTAGCATATGCCACTCTTGACTCTGCTGGTCAGCATCATTCCCCACCAGTGGTGTATGTGTGAGCTGCACACCCTGTGAGTGGCCACTCATCACATACAATTGTGCACTGCAATGTGGTAAAGTTTTCTGAATTTGATCCTATGTGTCTGAGGTCCCAAATTAAACTTACATGTTTGAGTATCACATTCATGGCCTCTGGATACATAAATAGAATCAATATTTAAACAGGAAGGTTTATAATGAAGAAGCCAGATAATGTTTTTCTACTACTGCATACATAGTTAGGCCATTCAACTAAAACAGGCTCGAAGGAATAACTTACAAAAAGCGGACCTAAATTATCTGTTAAAGATCCACTTTAATAGATGGCAGACTGGTGGAGGCAACAAATTTTTATGAATTCTTGTAGTACATAAAATGACACTTTAGGATGCTGCCAGCACAAAAATGTAAACAGATTATTGGAATTGTAGCCACTCCTTTTTAATGCACACAAAACTAAATAATTAATTATTCAAATGAAAATGGGGTCAGAAAGCAATTTCTTATGTTAGCATAAAAAAAACTGATGCATTATTTCTTTAACAAGTTGACTCCCTTTATCTGCTTTAAATTGAAATCTATACATTTACTTCGATCACATAGTGCCCAGCATTCAAACGAGGGCAAATTATTTGTGAAAACGTTTCACCATTTTCAAATAACTTTTCATTATCTTCTAAAAAATTGCTCATGCACTAGCAAAACATCAGTGATGTTAGGCATAAATGATGAGTTAGACTAAAATCCTATTTAATCAATGTCAACATTTTCATTAATAGCTTACAACAGATGCTCTAAATATTCCTGAACTACATTAATATCATTAACATTATTGCCACTAAAAATATATTTTTTTATTTTTCTAAATAAATGTTTACAGTGTACACCGACATTAAAATCATTCTCCAGGATTCAATAAACTTTGTGCAGGAATAGTGTTTTTCCTGCATGGAGTGAATAGTGTCCGCTTTTGTATAGCCTTAACAGCAGCGCTCCTTACATATTCATGAAGGCACGCTACTGATAACAGCTTAGCGGACACAAACATTACTGACTGCAGGGGGCATGTTGTAGTGGTGCTCACACATCCAACATGTCCCCTGCACTCAGAAAGTGCTGTACGGCACTTTCTAAGTGCTTTCAGTATCTGCAGACACTGAAAGCAGGAAATGTAAATAGTAAGCAATGGAGGGGTGTGTGACAGGTACTGTCACACACACCCTCATTGTCAAAGTGCCATACTTTCTAACGCCTTTCAGTGTCCACAGATGCTGAAAGCAGGTATTTAGATAGGAAGGAATGGTGGGGGGTGTGACAGGTGCTGTCACACACACCCTGTATTGCAAATGTGCCGTATGGGTGGCGGCACTTTCACCATATGTCTGAACCTCTTAGAAGCACAAATCTGGACAAAGCCTAAAATGATGTGGGGGTCATAGCTCTCAATATCTCAGAGCAAAAAACTGGGACAAAGCATAAAATGACGGGAGGACAAATAGGGACAGATAATAAATATTGCCATTACAAACTTAGAAAGCTAACAGAGGAACAGGTTCGGTATCAACATAACATGTAGGGAAGGATTAGAAGTCTGAAACTCAGATGTATGCCATTATGTAGTGACTTCAATCCTGATATTGCCTATGCATACTTAGACAGTTGATAGAATGACAGGTAGTGCATTACCAAATATGACTTACAATGACTATTGATACATGTAATTAAAGTGATTTTATTAATTTCTTTTTTTTTCCATTCTAAGTTAAGTTTAAGCGTAGCTAAGTGGGTTTGTGCACTATGGCCCTCTGCTCACAACTGCTTAAACATCTCATGGGAGCTAAATATAAACGTATAGCTAAAATCCTTAATGGTGAAATATTGTAGTGGTTAGAGTCCTGGCTTTGCATGCAGCGGTTCAAGTACCAAGACAGGCCCATCCTTTTTACATGGGAAAGCATTGTTAAAATTATTATTTTTTGTTTTAAATTATGTAGTAATTGATACTTGTTAACCATGATAGTGTAGCTGGTTCAAAATGTAAGTGTGAGTGAATATAACATATGAAATCACTCGTGTACACAAGTGTCCCATACAGTATAGTTTTATCCGAAGGTAATGTAATGAAAGCACATAGAGGGATGTCATGTAAATTAAATCATATACACTTAATAATATGTCAGTAATGATTAATGAAGTCATAATTCTGATATTTTTTAAAAATGAAAAGTGAGCAATGTTCAGCAGTGGTCATCTCTGCTTAGTTGGTTTAAACATTGCTTAGATGTAAATACTAAGCAGCAGTCAGCTCAGCTAAATGGATATGTGCACTGTTAAGCAGTGCTCAACAATTACCCCTTTAAGCACTGTTCAACTCAGCTTAGCAGGTTTGCGCACCGCTTAGCTGACCTTAGCATTTTCAAAATGGTCCAATGATGGCAAGGGATGGCAATATGGCCTTATTTAAACTGCAAAGGTGGCAATACAGCCATAACCTGTTGTAGTTTGAGCTCTGCAGGAACCATGTCTGGCATTGGAGAGGGAGTGCGCTTTCGGGTGCAGCGCTGGGGCATTCAGGAGTCCAGGGTCATGGTTGGACTCCTCGTAGAAAACCATGATGACAGACTGCTGCAGGGCTAGTACCAGGGAGCTCAGTACAAAGCAGTGGCCTGGGACCATCTGGCATGCAATCTCACCAGTGCCCAAACTGGTGAGCAGGTACGGTATCATTATGCTGACCTAAAGTGGAGGAAGTGGGATCTCTTGGCCCAGTGGATCTAAGATGCCCAGGCATGGAATGCTCCAGTAGCTTGTAAGTATCTCATTCATAGTTGTACCAAATCCTAGCCTGAGTATGTGATAGACAGATATGCAGGTATGCATAATGTTTGTTTTCTCCCCCTACAGCTGCAGCAGAGAGGGCTAGCAATGCCGAGGTCCATGCCGACAGACTGACAAGGCTGTGCTGACAGGCTGGTGAGTACAGATCTACCTAGCAGTATAGTATATAGTAAAATAAATAAGAAGGAGTAAATTGTTTACTGCCAGTAGGTGTAGTGGGTTCTGCGTCTAATGATTAAATAAAAGTTTGCCAGACTAATATTGATATACAGGATATGCAGTAATGAAACACTATGTCATATAAATAAAGACCTAAACCACCAACTGTTGTGTTTACTCTGGTATATTGTCATAGAAATAGAATGTGCACAGGTTCTTCACAGCAAATATGGCTTTGACAGCATGAATTAACTGAAATATTTCTGAGAACCAGCTATTATGCAAAACAGTAGATTGTGAAGCTGTAAAACAACATATAAATGAAATATGACATATGTTATGCACTAAGATCTGAACCCTGAATACTAAAGTCCACTGTATTATAGTGTGTACCCTGCTGCATTGCCTTGTGTTAAACTTTGCTTTCCACATTGTATTATTTCAAAGGATTAATACACAGTACACTAACTATCTGTCATGCATGAATCTCATGATTACAAGGTCAGACTGTCTAACCCACAGAGTATTAGGCAGAAAACAGTCAAACATGAGAAAGCAGTTCCCCAGTAGCTCAGTGTGATGAGAAATAACCTTGTTGTTCATTTTAGCACACCCAGACATGGTTCAAATCCAGGGAGTGGTACTGAGATGTGTGCATATATATACTCAAGAAATCTTGAATATTTGTAGAAACAGTCAGATAGTGGTAACAGATATTTTCTCCACAGGTCTTACAGGTAAAGAAATGTTTGTTGTAGCTGTATGAAGGATATACCAATACACTGTGTACAATTGTCCAGCTTACCAACCCCATGCTTGCAAATGACAGCAGGATAGATACATACACCATGTACTCTTCCCAATACATGTCTCTCAAGTGTCACTCTGTCACAGCTAGTGGTCACTGCCGCCAATCACCTTGAACACAGATAGGAATCCAGGTGAAGTATCCTAGTAGCAGACTCACACAACATCAGTGCAGGTACCCCTTCTTTGTCAAGTATGTAACCCTGACATGTACAAACCCCTCCAGTA
The DNA here is from genome assembly GCF_019279795.1 of Protopterus annectens. NCBI lineage: Eukaryota > Metazoa > Chordata > Ceratodontiformes > Protopteridae > Protopterus > Protopterus annectens. Next base: position 170,432,503 of record NC_056725.1, read on the forward strand.
ATGTAGCCATAGTTCTCCCAGTCTACCCATACCATTACAGTTTGACAGTCTAACAGGTATGTATGTATTACAGAGGCTATAGGCCATAGGTAGATGTAAAGTGAGGGCAGACCTGTAGAGTATTGAGCAGTACTGTTGTGAAAAATAGAAGCCTATACAGTTGTTAATGGACTTTTTCTCTCCCCCCACTCATCATCCGCATCAATAATTATTATTCATATACTATGGGTATGTTGTTCTCAAAAACTGTTGTTGGGACATGTGTTCTAATATTGTTCATATATTTAATTGGTTGCATATTAACATACCTTGTTTATATACCATTATTGGTAGCCTGTTGCCATCATTGTAACTTGCATGCTGTTAAAATGCTTATTGTTCCAGTTATGCATGTGTTCTGAATGCATGCAACTGTTTCATATCTGTTGGTTTGGGTTAATTGGAACACCCATGCATGCTGTTATGACTAATTTTGAAATGTTTTGTACATGACTAACCAATATATCTTGGAAAACCACAACACCATAGCACATTTGGGAAGGCAGATCCTGATGGATCTGCCTGTCCTGCCTCATGTGGCCATGACACCGGGCCCCAGCATGTCTGGATCCCAATCTGGAACATCTTCATCCATTGGTCCTGCACCACCTTTGGGTGGAACCACCTCAGGGGACAGGGCCCATCTCCCCACTGGGTGCGGGTGTGGAGATGAGCCCATCACCCGCAACATGTTCTGGGATATGGTGTGCAGTGTCATCCGCTCCAAGTTGTATGGATGGCTACGCCAGATGGAGGGCTGCCTAGCGCACCTGGAGGGGCAGGCTGCTCCTGTTGTCCAACCCCCAGCACAGCCACCTTCGGGGCTGTGAAGGTGCAGTGGTGACTGCCCATGTGTGGGGACCTCAGTCCTACTGTATCCATTTGAGGACTCATGGACCTCTGATTCCCACCCTCTCTGTCCAAGGTGTTTACCCCCTCATGTGTCCTATACCACACCTGTCTGATGTCTTGTGCTCCTTGTCTGTCTGCAAATGCAACATATCCTACCCAACCTACCTCCCCAAACATACCTACAGCCCTTCCCCAACATCCCACTCTCACCCTAAAAAAAAGGGTATCTGTCCTGCAAAAAAAATTGCCCCATACATAGCTCTACATTTTGCCACCATGTCCAGTGATATAAATCAATCTACAACCAAATTATTCTAGAAATATATGCTGCCAGCACCCCTCCCTGTGGGGGTGTGAGGCTGTAAAATCCAAATTTTCCACATCAGTTACAGCTGTTGCTGCAGTAGAAATGTAGAGGTATGGTCCTTTCCTACACCCATCCTGCACATCCCTATCTGGTTTTTCTAATGTTTTACCCCCTGTTTGCCCCTATTTCACAACTTTCCTATCACCCTTGTTTCTTTTCTTTATTTAAAAATTAGCGAGGGTGTAAGCGGGAATAAGCACTACTAAGTGAAGCTAAGAGGACTTAACCGTCTGTTAGCATCATATAACTTCATGCAAAACTGTGCAAACCTGCTTACAACTGCTTAAAAGTGCTTCAATCACTCTGTCTCCATCGACCCTTGTTCTGACTAGCAACAAGATAATCAGCGCCGCCAAGTCTCAAACCCAGGACCCTGTGCATTATAACTACAGCAACATACCACTATACCATCTGAGCTGAAAGGGGGTGTATTGCTTTTACAAACATATCATGCATTATGGTAATTTAACATTAATGAAAAAAGTCAGCACTACCAAGTTTTGAATCCAGGACCCTGTACACTACATTTACAGCAATGCATTTCTACACCATCTGAGCTGTGGGAATCTATAATGCTTTTGCAAACATATGCACTACAGTCATTTAACATAAGGGAAAAATACACGTCCCTGGCAAGCCTTAAATACAGGACCCTGTGCACTCCAATCACAAGAGCTACCACTACTCCACAAAGCTGTGAGAATTACAAATGCTACAGTAAATATATCATGCAGGATGGTCATCCAACATTAGGTAGAAACCTGTGGAATTATTTTATTTTTTTTTATTTTATTTTACATTTGTTGACCGGGCTAGTCCAACTGGATATATGTCCATTTTCAGTAGAGGCCCGGGGAGAAAAGCTCCATATGTTGTACACGTTCACAAAAGGCATAAAAATATTACATGAGAAACAAAGCAATTTAAACAGATGATTTAAAAGGATAAAATTAGATACTAGAATTTTTTTTTTTTTTTTTGAGTGAGCATTAGTCTGGATTAGTGCAGGAGCAGAGTGAGCATTAGTCTGGATTAGTGCAGGAGCAAAGCCAGTGTTTATTGAGATGAATCTTTAGTTGATTTTTAAAAAGTTGGAAAGAGGTTAAAGAAGTGATATCAGAGGGTAGATTATTCCATGTTTTTCCAACAGAGTTGGAGAATAAACAGTCACCTGCATGATTGTGAGATTTACTAATATTAATCAGGAGTTTGTTAGCAGAGCGAAGTTGTTTCAGGTTATTGTATGGGGAAATAAGGCTAGAGAGTATTGGTGTATTGGTTGGCTGATATAGAATCTTATAAGCTATTAAGATCTGTTGAAGAACAAGTTGGTTAGGAAGTTGCTTGGTGAAATGATTGGCAGCTCTCAGTGTTTTTTCCCTTCTGTTACATGTTTGCAGTTTGCAATTAGTACTGTTATATACATATGTATATTTTATATATATATATATATATATATATATATATATATATATCTGTGTGTGTGCGTGTGCGTATGTGTGTGTATATACTCAGTCTTTTCCTGCAAGACATCTGCAAAATGCCTGACAAAGTGGGGGGATAAAGGGCAAACAATAGTGACATACTTGAAATATGGCTGTTATAATCGTAGAAGTTTGCTAGAGTATCATGGTTTGTTTTAACATATATTTTCTGATAGATGTCAGGTCTGAAACACAAACGATTGTTATCATTTAGTGATGTCAATGCTCACATCATCCCAGTGATTTGTCAGAAACCCACAACTGTTATGGGGAACAGACCAAAAATATGAGCCACACATCTGGACAGTGTATAGGAAACTGGACAGTGGAAAGGTATGACTGCAAACATGTAACAGAAGAGAAAAAACACTGAGAGCTGCCAATCATTTCACCAAGCACCTTCTAAACTACAGTCAGACCAACACAACACTACCCCAAATCAGCTCTGGGGAATTACTCATGCATTTGTAAATATATCATGCACTACAGGGATATAACTATAAGGAAAAGCAGACATCGGTGAGAAATTGTCCACCCACAACCATTTGCACCACAGTCACAGCAACATACCAGTACCCCAACTGAACTCTAGAGTATAATGACTGTTTGAACAAACATATCCTGATTGCCAGTCACACGCTACACCGACAATCTGCCCTAAGCCACAGTGTACTTGGAATCCTGAGGTGTTACAGGACATTTCTCAGTCTGCCCCTACAAACATATGCAGTTGATAGACCACCAGTGGCTGTAGCAGCATGCACAGTCAGATAGAAAAGGATCTATGACACTCACATCTTTTCCTCTCCCTATGCAGCCCAACAAACATTTACATACTACAATGCTACACAATCTCAACAGTCTGGTAACAATGGCCAGACATACATAAGTCAGCTGTACAGATTTCCACAGACTGTCCAGGGTGTGGGACCATATTTTTGGCCACTGCCTCATACCACTTCTGGGAGTTTGCTAAGTCACTGGGATGATAACAGGAGTGAAGTCACTAAATAATGATATATCATACCTCTGAACCTCTTACTGTAAGACATCTGGACAAAGCCTGTCATACTTGGGGGACAGGGGGCCTTAAAGGGGGACATATCTCACATAATGGTATTACAGACTGAAACAGTTGCTGGTGTGACAGGGTTTGTTGTAACATAACTTCTCTGAAGGATATGAAGTCTGAAACACAAATGGATGTCAACATTTACTGACTTCACGCCTCACATTATCCTACTAATTTCTCAAAAACAGAAATTGTCTGAGGAACACACCAAACATAAGAGGAAAACATCTGGGCATTCTGCATAAATCTAGACAGTTGAGAGGTATGTCATAGACATATCACTATCAGATGTCAAGTCACGCAGAAAATGCATGTCCAGACAAACCCTGTTAATCTAGCAATCTTCTATGTGTATAACAGCAATACTTACTTACAATCTATACCTAATTCTGGAACTTTGTCCTCCATTTTGTTGGACTTTCTCCACATTTCTTGTTCTAAGAGGTATTTCCACCTACCTTCTATGAAGCTGTAGCCCCCACACCTCCATAATGCCTCCTCACAGGCAAGGAAAAGGGCAAGGCCCACATGAATGACTTAATTGTAACACTGTGATGTTATGGCATTGGCTAATGGAAAGACAACACAGCTGCTCTGGATGCAATTAGTAAGTGGGAAACACCAACTGGTACACAGGACATCACCTGCTCATGAGCATTACCTACAAAAGGCAAGCTGCTGCCTATGCAAAAAGGGTCTGAACCTTAATACACAAAGACAGACTGTGACTACACAAAGCTAACCATTTGCATTATTCTGAGAAAACTCTTCAGCACTATAACAGGTATGCCAATCAATTAAGCATGTAATGGAATGCAGAAGGGGATGCAATAATGTGAAATAGGAAGTTAAACAATAGGTCTCAACAAGAATTTTTGGACTCACATGTTGCTGTCCAGCACCTAAGGCCATTCCTGCTGGACTTGTCAGCAGTGACATAGATCACAGCTTTGGACCCTGAGTTACCCCAGCAAAGGTCAGCTCACATATGACTACTACTGGAGTGTATGTTGTCCAATACTGACTGTGATACTGCTAGGCCAGCTACCTGGAATGGTGTAAATATTTATATGTCACCTGTGAATGCTACTATGATACATATGCTTGTCTTACAAATGTAAGAGACCTATATAGGGTATGTGCATAGTGAACAACCGGTGCAGAAGTGTGTGTTGAACTGTATGTTACATACTGAGCTCATACTTTTCAACTGTCCAGAGTTTTGCAGACTGACTGCATGTTTGCCTTATATGTGTAGTCAATGCCTCATACAGCTGTGAATTGTCTGGCAAATCACTGGGAACTCAGTAAGGACTGAAGTCATAACATAATAGCATACATTTGAATGTCAGATGTCATATCCTGTGGAGTACTCCTGTGAATGCAAAACCGTCTTTGCTAGCAACTAAGTATGTTACAGCTAGATTTATAAACTGTCACTATTTGCTGGCCTTTGCTCACCATTGATGTGTACCTTTGTCCAGATGTCTTGCTCTAACAGGAGCTGGAAGTCTTAGCATGAAACTAATGTCATTGCAAGTGTACCTTGCCCTGGAGGATGCTGACATTTGTGCAGTCACTGAATCCTGGTTTGCAGCTGTAGAGAGCACACTAACCTTGCCAGGTTACTCATCCTACCATGCTTTTAGACCCCACATGGAGGGCTGCAAAGCCAAAGGAGGTGGAGTTTTAAACATTATCATACACACCTTCAGGTTGACCAAACAGTATGATGCATGGGAGACATCCCAAGTGCAGTTAACTATTTACAAAACACCTATTCAAATCATAGCTAGCTACAGACCTCCAACCATGACTCTGGACACCTACTACACCTATCTGGACTTGCTTGAATCTGTCAAGATTCAACCCTCTACCTTACTCCTGAGTGACTTTAACTACCCAACCATAGTGTGCATGACCTATTCTACCTGAACATGAATGCACAAAGATTCCTCGGCTGTGTCAGTGCCAATACATTGGATCAGCTGGTCAACACCCCATGACAGGTGGAAATATCCTGTACCTGGTCTTAAGCAATATGAGTAGCCACTGTAGCACTCCTACAGTGTCATCCTTCTTGGTATGATATAATGAAATAACCATCACTTTTGAGGTCACCATCTCCCCTACCCTCCTTGTCAGGGTCAAACAAAAAACACTTTCCAAAACTGACTATAAATCTCCTCAGAGCAGGTATAAGTAGCTTTACAGCCACCAACCTGTCATTTGGAACTAGCAGTAGTGTCCAAGCCTACACCACAATACTATGTGAGCACCTACATAGCTGTATGGACTCAGCAATACCTGACAGGACAAAATCATCTCCCCCAAGGTAGGGCAAACCTCTGTGGTAGACAACAGAAATAAACAAATTCCATAGTACATGGAAATATTGATGGACAGGGCCAAGAAGGAGCACGTGCCAAATTGAAAGCAATGTCACCTTTGTCTGAACTAAGCAAATAAGTCACAGGTGAATTACTCTGAGGCTTACTTTGAGTGCAAATTAGACACATCCACCAAGGCCAATCACATGGCCGTCCTCACATATGTCTGCAATCCCAGAGGCAACACCCAAATTCGCTTTGTAGTGGTGGTCAGTAGCACCACATACACATACGGCATAGATATAGCCAAGCTACTGCAGACAGGTTAAGTGTAAACATCACCCCCCCGTCCTCCCATCAGTACACATGGACATGCACAGCACCTGCCTCCCTCCCCTCATCATCAGCGAGCAGGACCGCTTATGTATCATGGCTGCCTAGGGATTATTGTCAGAGGTTTGGGTTAGGTGAAGGTAGGCAGTGTGCACCATCTTCCCCTCTTATTTGTGTTTGTTGACCACTTCAGAGAAGTCAAACAGGTTTAACAGGCTTGATTCCCCCTTTGACAATACCACACTGTGTGGGCTCAAGCATTTTGAGGTTGCCAATGCCCCTGTTTATAGGGTCCTTGATAATGCTTTCCATGCCCTCTCAAAGGCAACAAACTGAAATCCCCATAGGTCTGATACCATCCCTAGTTGCATCCTGCATGTACTCAGGGATGAGCTCTCAGCTCCATTATACACTGCAGTCAGCCAAAGCCTGAGCACCAGTGTCATCCCATCTGCACAGAGGACAGCCAGTGTCATCCCTCTACACAAAGGTGGAGCAATTCACTGACCCAGCCAATTATATGCACAACAGCCTAACTAGCCTGATCTGCAAGGGCATGGAAGGCATTATCAAGGACCTTATAAACAGGGGCATTGGCAACCTCAAAATGCTTGAGCCCACACAGTGTGGTATTTTCAAAGGGGGATCAGGCCTGTTAAACCTGGTCGACTTTTTTGAAGTGGTCAACAAACACAAGGACAAGGGGAAGAAGGTGCACACTGCCTACCTTTACCTAGCCCAAACCTCTGACAATAATCCCCAGGCAGCCATGATACACAAGCCTACAAAGCTAGGTATCAACCTATATGTTACCAGATGGGTAGCTAACTGACTCAATGATAGTACACACTCGGTCAAAGTAGTGGAGGCCACCTCTAGTAGCAGACTCTTACAGAGCAGTGTACCCCAAGGATCAGCCTGGGGCCTCTCCTGTTTGAGATATATGTTTCTGAGGTACAAGACAAAACCAGTGGTCTGTGGCTGACCAGGTTTACAGATGATTGCTAGCTGGCCACTGTCTTACATTCCCCTACTGATGTGAGCATCTTCCAAGAGGCTCTTACTCAAATTAATGACTGGTGCTAGAAGCATTGCCTCAAACTGAATGCCAGGAGATGCATCATTTTTCCTGTTGTGGTAGATGTCATCCATACTAATTATGACAGTCATAACAATGTACTGAGCATGCAATCAGGTGTGAGGCAACTTGTGCACTACCATGTTGGCACCATTGTACGAAGGCTGTCTACATGGTCCACCTCACAATTACGGATATGTCATCCAGAAACCAGGAGGTCACAACATTCCTGTACTCCACACTTATCAAATCCATTACTGAGTACAATATCTCCTTTGGCATGTACCGTACCAATCAAATGCAGCAGTTGCAGAGACCACAGAGGTTCATGACCAAGCAAATCCAGGGTATGCAAAGCCTATCCTATACAGATAGGCTGAAAGCCCTGTCCATCTACTCAGTCTTATACAGACTGATCAAAGGCAACCTGTGTCTGGCATAAAAGGCCAATTCCAAACCAGCCTTGATGGTGTTTCTGCATATCTGTAACACAACCCCCACTCACGCAACTCTCAGGCAAGTCTCTCACCTGGTCTGTGACATGAATAGTACTTGTTGGCAGGGTAGTTTAGTGCCCCACATAATACACTCCCTTGACCATGTCTAGCAGGGGTCTATATTATATCTATATTATGTCAGTGAAATGGCATTACAGGTTTTGCATTAGCATGCATTTTCCTAATGGGTATGAAGTTTGAAACTACAATCTGTCATTATTTTCTAACTTTACTCTTTTGTGATTTGACAATGATTTGCCAGAAAACCACAATTTCATGATAAAGAGACCATAAATATGATGCAAACCGCTGGACATTCTGCAAAAAGTCTGTACAGTTGGGGGGTATGCTAGGCACTGTGTAGGTTACTCTGAACTGTGTACTGTCCATATGTGTGGCCCCCTGTCCCTGACCTGTCCAGCTTTCCTGCAGTAACAGATATTGACATCTGGACAGTGTGTACAACTCCTATCATAGCTGGATTTGACATGCAAAATAGTTTGTACTGCAGTTCTTGGAACATGGACCATGTCAACCACAGTACTGTACCTAGGCCACTAAAGACACAACAGCCAGGAGTAATTGCAGGCCAAATACTGACAGTATTGACCACACATATACACAGCTCATTGACACCTGAATATTGTCGACATGCAACAAGTTATCAAGTTGATTGGGACAGCTCTGAGAATGTGTGCTCTGCCGCTGATACCCTACAAACATTACTGTTACTGCATTTCTATGGGAACATGGGTGCATGTGGGGGGGCACACTTGTCAACTGTCCACATTTGCATGGACTGTGCTAATGTTCCCTTTACATTATGGTTCCATTTAGCATAGTATCTGTCTTGGAGACTACAAGCATATCACTAAAGACCACAGGTTAGATTGTAATGGCAGACATTTGGGTTTCAGACTTGTTACCCTTAAGAGTCTTACTGCAACTGGAAGACCTGCTCTAATATCACTGTGTAAGTCTGTATGGGCATATTTCCTCATTGTCCCTATTTGTGGGCCTTTGCCAAACATTTCTTTATGGTTTTCTATGGCTGACTTGCTGGGTGAGGCTGAGGGGTGAGTATGGGACCCCAACATTGACATCCGTGATTGTGACCTATGACCCCCCCCCAGTTAGTTAGCCCCCCACATATACTGCAGTGAAATTTGTCACCTAGAGAACTACTGCATATCCTGGGGAAGCCAGTATTGGGTTGACATTTTCTGTTGTCCCACATAGCTGTCAGTTGTCTGCTGCTATCCCGGTAGGCCACCCCATTCCCTTGCATGCATACAGCGATACCATAGCTATGCTACCACAGTGTATTACTCCATTCATTTATTGTTAAAAAGACTGACTTACCTTGTGCCTGCAACAGTTATGAGGATGGTGCTTGGGGCCAGCACTGTCAGATGCAGGCAATACACAACCTATACATGGTAAGATACAGGTAGTGTGATGTGTGTGGCATCCATTTTACTGTGTGTGCAAGTCAGAGAGAGGTGTCAGTCCCTGGGTCCCTACAGTGTCAGTGTGTGTGCTATGAGTTACCTCTTTGCCAAGGCCTGGGCATACTGGACATGCCTCCATCTGCCTATAGGAGCAGGCTCAGGGAGTTCCTCCTTCAGGTCCCCCTGTGCCTGTGTGGGCCTTGGCAATGGTGGGGGGGGGGGCTGTGTGGCCCTTCCCTGTGATGTTCCTGCAGCAGCTGTTTCTACAGGATTGTATTGTGTAGCATGGTATATACTATGAACATGTGTGCATATGTGGCTGGAGAATACTGCAGGGCTCCCCCAGATATGTCAAGGCAGTGGAACCGTGACTTGAGCATCCCAAACACATGCTCTATAATGTGCCTCATTATGGCGTTCTTCAGTGTGTGTGTGTGTGTGTGTGTGTGTGTGTGTGTGTGTGTGTGTGTGTGTGTGTGTGTGTGTGTGTGTGTGTGTGTGTGTGTGTGTGTGTGTGTGTGTGTGTGTGTGTGTGTGTGTGTGTATGTGTGTGTGTGTGCACGCGCGCATGTGTGTGGGTGTGTGCACACGTGTATGTGCATTTCTGATGGGTGTCATCATCCACGGCTCCAGTGCATAGCCAGCATCCCCCACCAGATGGCCATACAGGTACAGCTGTGAGGCATGCCAGATGTGGGAGTCATGATAACTAACAGGGCTGTCAGCACATACATTCATGATAATGCCCTGCACATTGCACATGACCTGGCTGTTGATTGCATGATAGCCCTTGCGGTTGACATAGACCCTACCCTCTTCACCAGGTGGTGCCTTGATGTGGATGTGTGTGCAGTCTGTGGCCCCAGTACTTCTGGGTAGTCTGCTACTTGGTGGTAGAGACGCATATTGATGGACCTTTCTTCACAGGTGCTGGGGAAATATATGTGCTCACCAGCATGTGTTCGCATGACATCCAGGAACTGGTAGAGTACCCTGGATGCAGATGCCTATGAGACCCCCATGATGTCCCCAGTAGGTCTTTGGAAGGTACCTGTAGCTAGTATTCTTAAGGCTACACATACCTTGGTTTCAACTGGGATGAGTTCCCCTCTGTTGGCTCTGGGTCTGAAGTGAGGCCTGCACAGCTCACTGAATTGCTGAAGTAGGTCCCTCTCCATCCTGTAGCGCTCTAGTATCTCCAGATCATGTAGCCCCTGGTAGGTTACTCTGGGGTCTGAACACTCTTCTTCTCCTCCTCCTCAGTCTGGGATGGTTGTCAGCATTATCTTCCACACCGCCTTCAGTCTCTAGCATATACTGATGTATCAAAGCGACAGCAGCCCCTAACATTTTGTCAGTTAAAATTCTCAGCTGTGTACATCAATGGTGCAGGGTTTGTGGGAAAAGCAGACTGAAAGGTGTTTGTATAATTTATACTGTTGTGCTGCAAATGCTGCCTGTGTGATTGGCTAACTATAATACATTCCACCTGCCAGCTATATTATTTGTACTTGAGTACCTCCATTCCGCTATTTTTTTTCTTCCCATTTCTACTCCTTCTAAGCCCCACAGCATGCTGTGCAAACCCGCTGCTCAGATGTGAACACTTCTGCTATTTCATGTTTTTTTTTAATCTGGTTAAGCCCAGTGGCACGCCATGCAAACTGTTTTAGCAAGTATAAACATTGCTGTGCAGAAAAGGACCTCCCGTGGACACGAACATGCTCTTCATTTCTTGACATAGTTAAGCACAGCTAAGCAGCCTCAGACACACCCCCCTTGCTTAGCTGTGATTAGCTGAGTGCAAATAGGTGCCGCAGAGCTCCAATGTGCTTACACCAAGCATGACACACCCCCTTTTCATGTCAGCCGCTTCTCCTGAAAACACCATTACATTATAGCTCCTACATGGTTAGGTGCATGCAAACAAAAGTCTTCCATTTTGCTATTCAATAAATTTAGCTCATTTGCATACCCCCACTGCCTTAGTCCCTTGTTACCACACTATTCCAGAGCCTATGTCCTTAGCTACCACTGTTACCTGTTACTGTTTTGGTTCTGCATGCTACCCACTATAATGGCAATATTCATCTTTCACATAAAATTGTCTTTTTACATTTTTTTAATGTTCTGCACGACCTCATTTGCGCACCACCGTGCTATGCTTAAATGGCCAAAATTGGCCAAAAAAAAACTTTGATTTTTATAATTTTGAAACAGTTTTCCATGCCAATGGCCTTATTTTGGCCATTGGCATGCCTAATAGTCATAATACATGCTTTACTTTGAGTTGTCATGCCCCCGTTTTGATTTTTGCAGAAATGTACATGATTAGTAACCAAATACATTTCTGCAGCAGACATTGCTCTGACGTGGATGCCTGTCTGGTTACTAAATCACTAATTCACCTCATTTGCATGCTTTTCACCAGCAAATGAGCTAATTAGCAAGATTCAGTGGTGTCCTTGTTAGAATAGTGTTGGGAGGCTCTTGCACATCCCCAGCCCTGTTTACTGGATCGCTCGGCAGCCATATTCCATGCAATAGCTGCTACACTATTCAGACACGGAGTTTTGCTCCATGTAGGCTTTATTGAATCCCAGCCATTGACTTTTGATGTAGGACTAGATAAGCCTTAGTTCAATACATAATGCTCACAGTCAGTAAATTTGCCAGATTTGTCACAGTCAGAATTTCATGTTCTTTCCTGTTTTCTATGACATATTTTTGTTGTTGTTTCTGCTATTTTGCCTTCAGTTAGAACTTACCTTGATACTTCTCCTTAATAAAACTTCATTTTTTGTCACAGATTACCATTACTAATAACATTTAAAGATCAATTATCAGTTGAAGCAGGTGACAAGTGAACACTAATTTATTTATTTATTTATTATTTATTTTACATTTGTTGACCGGGTTAGTCCTACTGAGCTTTTGGCTCGTTTTCAGTGGAGACCCAGGGAGAAAAGCTCCACAGTGAGTTTATAAATTTTACATACAACAGTTAAGAAATCATATTTGCAGCTAAACAAACTGTTATCAAAATAACATTTACAATAAATCATACAGAAAAAAACACTCAGGTACAATGTCATCAAGGAATAATGCATTTATAATTCCTGTTTGGTTACATACAGTATAAGTACAAGGAATAGCAAGGGGATGAGGTATTAATACAGTGGAACAAGGGGTAGAAGTTAATTAAGATAGACAGGGGAGGAGAGGAAAATGAGGAAGAAGGAATAGAAGGGAAGCATATAGAGGAAGAAGTGGTCAATATAAGAAAGAGAGCGCTGATAGAGGGTGAGGTATAAGAAATAGAGGGCTGATAGAGGGTGAGGTATAAGAAATAGAGGGCTGATAGAGAGGGAGGTATAAGAAATAGAGGGCTGATAGAGGGGGGTAGTAGGGTAGTTTCAGGGAGGATGACTACAGTGACATGACCATTTGTTTGTTAGGTATCTTTGAGTGGCTAGCTTGAACTGCTTGGTATGGTCAAGGGACCTAATTTCTTGGGGGAGTTGGTTCCAAGTTGTAGCAGGGTTATAGTTGTAGAGTAAACATCCTGTTTTGGTCTTGGGTTTATACATCTAAAGGAAGTCTTGGTCAGAGCTACGTAGTGTCCTGGTTGGGGGATATTTAGATATTATAGAAAGAAGGCTAGGACAGAAAGATAGTAGATTGAAGATGGAGTGGATAATTTGTAGTTGATTAAGTAAGAGCAAGTGAGGGAATTCAAGCCAGTCCAATTGTTTAAGGGATAAGCAATGGTGAGATTTATAGGTTTGATTTGCTGCTAATCTGACTACCTTATTATAGATAGTTCCAGGTTTTGTACTGAGTGTGGTGTTGAGGTTTGTGAATAATTCACAGCTATAATGAAGGGTGGGAAGAAGAAATGCATCGGAGAGAGTTATTTTGGCTGTGCTGGTTAGATGTCTCTTGTTGTGATAAAGAAGTCCAAGTTTCTGGTGAGCCTTTTTGATAGAATTATTGACTTGAAGATCAAATTTAGGCTGATCATCTATTATGACTCCCAGTAGTTTAGTGCAGGGTTCAGCAGTAATGATAGTGTTATTGCTTGAATGGCTGGAGAAAGTAGTTTTGAGATTGATGAGGTTTTTGGGGAGGAAAAGTAGAAGCTTAGTTTTCTTAGGGTTGATAATTAATTTGTTATTACAAAGCCATGTCTCTATGGTATTGAACGATGTTTGGGTAGTAGAGTGGAGGTCAGATGGATTGTCTGCAATGGTGATGATGGTTGAATCATCTGCATATTGTACCAGTGTAGAGTGGGAACAAGAGGTGTAGAGTAGGTTAGTAGAAATATTAAAGAGCAGTGGCCCAAGTATGGATCCTTGGGGGACTCCCATTGGTACATTAAGGGGGGGTGATAGTGCAGAATGCCATTTAACAGCTTGCTGGTGGTTAGAGAGATAACCAGAAAACCAGGATATGGTGGGGGGGAGAAAATTTTAAATGGGAGAGTTTGTCCAAGAGGAGGGGATGGGAGACAGTGTCAAAGGCTTTGGAGACGTCGAAGAACATACATGAGACTAGTTTATTGTTGCCATGGGCCAGCAAAACAGCATTGATGAAGGATATTAATGCAGTTGTAGTACTGTGTTTGGGACAGAATCCATGTTGTGTGTGTGTTAGAAGGCTCTCTTGTAGAAGGTACTGCATTATCTGCTTGTGAATGCATTTCTCTAGAATCTTAAAGAGAGGAGACAGTATAGCAATTTGTCACTGGCATACTCCTTTTCTAAGTTTTCGAATGGGCACATCTAGCATGTCAGGTTAGCGGCTCAGCTTTATCAAAATCACTAACACTTTAAGCAAACTTATTTTTGTTCGTGAATTATCAGATCTATCTCATACATATTTAAAGTTTCATTCATTTTGACTTTGAATGAAGCAAAATCTGGTTCATTCACAAAATGCTGTACTTTGTTTTTAGATTCACACATTATTTTGATTTTTTTTTTATTATCTGTGCTGAAACATAACAACTCAATTAACATAGCTCTATATTTGTAATATGCTTAATCCCATTCAGCTTTTGAATTCTTGCTCATTTCCAGTGCAAATAAATGATCTTCAGTAAACTTTTCATGAAAATGTATTTTATTTATAAATGCTTTGATGAAGAAATGATGTCTCCCAATATGGTATTATTGATTTCACAAATGTGTCAGGGTCATGCAGCCACTATTACTAATCCCTGTAACCACTGAAATATTTTTTGTCAAAATTAAAGCAGAAAAAACAATTTCCATGAATGAAGGTGACCTCAGTTTTTAAATTTTGCAGTTCAGATTAATGCTTAAACAATTCTCAGTCTGTCATCATTTTCCTCTTGTGGAACTGAAGAATATAAAGAAGCAGAGTTGGGGTAAATGTCAGCATATTTTAAGACTAAATTGTTTTCACTCCATGTCACTGTGACAGCATGGAGGTTTGACTGTTTCTTGTTAAAAGAAATTCAAACCAACTGTTCATTTATTTTCTATAGTTACTAGTTGTGCTGTTTTATTCCATGTAGTGTATTGGTATGTAAAGGACTCATTATTAAAAGCTGTGTCTAGGACAAGGTGAGTAAAAGGCAGCATGGATTTTAAAATATGCCTGAGAATAGCAGTGGAGGATGTGAAATTGTTTAACTCTATTCGTTAAACATAGAAGAGAATGAGGGAAAACTGTAGTGAAGTGACTATAATGGAGTAGGATGCAATCAGCTAAGATATATTAATTTTAAGATATGTACTACTATCATTTTTGGTAAGATATGTGGAAATTAGAGGATGACCAGACCAATAATCCAAAATTCATTTGTTGGTCTGAGTACTTATCTATAACCAACTTATTGGTAACTAACATAATTCTTGTGACATCCACCCAAGACTGAATTCCACTTAGTATATTCTCGCATCATGGACTTGTAGTGCTTTTCTCCAGCACAGACTAATACTCTGTTTAAAGAAATGTGAAAAGTCCTTCTCAAAACTGGTCTGAAGCTAGAATTTCAAGATGATGACTGACTGAAAAGTGGAGCTCTTCCAATAGGAAAACCAATACTTTGTTAGGGGAAAGGCAGAAAATGCAGTTAATGTGGGAATAATATGGTACTTGGCTGAAGAAGACCATGTCAGGATACCAACTAGGGAAAAATTTAGGAGGAATAAGAAAAATTTAAAGACTAATTGACAAAAGACAATTGAAGAAGAAGAGGATATATTTGTGGTAGATAAACAATTTGTGATGGTTCGGCAGGGAACAGTGGTACAGTACAATATATGAGTTCTAATAACCATGGAGAAGATCCCTCAAATCCATTTTGAGTTTTTCAAAATAAGTGGGACAGGCAAAACGTATATAAACCTGAATGATGAGAGACTGGAAAACATGAGGAGCCACTGAGTAATCACTCTAATGTATGATTTGATTAAATTACAAAATCAGAAATAGGACTTGAGGGGGGGAACGACATAACAAACAAGGCTTCCCAGGAGGAACTGTTACAAAAACAGTAGTTTTGGAGGACAAAGAAAGGAAAAATCTGAGATTTATAGCCACACTAAAGAAGCTGGAAAATGGAGATTTTAATAGTTTTATGAAGACCCATATCTATAAGTTTAGTTACTTATAGATATGGGTCTTCATAAAACTATTAAAATCTCCATTTTCCAGCTTCTTTAGTGTGGCTATAAATCTCAGATTTTTCCACACACACACACACACACATATATATATATATATATATATATATATATATATATATATATAAATATATATATATATATATATATATATATATATATATATATATATTAAATAAGGGAGATAGCTAAAATGCAAACATTTTAACAAAAAATATGTTATAGAGGAAAAGTACTGAAATAGAGGAGCCAAAGTGTTTCTACAGAATGACTATTCAGCTCACTCTCGACAAAAATGGAACAAGTTCATTAAAGTTATAAGTGAGTTTTTAATTCTATATCAAGTAGTATTTGTAGTGTTCTTCTCTAGTCATTCAAAGACTTTGATGAGACAGAGCAGGTGATGGAGGGGATTGAGAAGATCAGCCAACAGCAAATGAATAAGAAAGCTGAAGGAATCCTACTTCAAGATCTGCAAGTAAGAAAAATCAGAGGGACAGAGTATGCTGGTGAAGCCTTTCCCTTTGTTTCAAAATACTACATCGATAAAACAGGAGGCAGGGCAGAAGGTGACAAAAAGTACTGGAAAAGAGCTGGAGTTGAACTAGATCTCATTGGAGACAGAAGGAGAACTTTCAGAGGACTGAAGGTGACATGATCTTACTAATTACATTTGAGAACTAAAAAGAATCAACCCCACTTAGGGGTATAAGGAAAGCTGGATTGATAAACGGGCAAACATATTTTTGAATTAAATCAGCATACATAATGTTTGTTACAGGTAGTTAGATTTAAATAGCATTAACTTTGTTTTAGACTGCTAAGGCAATGGCCAGGACAGTTGAAGAGATTGTAAGCAGCCTTACTGTTTTGTTCTTGTGAAGCTTAACTGGTTCTTTTATAAGTTAGATATAAAAGGGACTGAATAGTGCTATTATTACAAAGGTAGCTTAGAGAGAACACCTGCATGCCTATCTCTTGGATTATTTCTATTTGTCAGTGTTATTCGTTATAAACTAATATGACCACCTGCCACAGGGTGAATTTAGTGAGAGTAAGAACTTACAGTTTTGATAAGCTGAGACAAAGTTTACTGACTTGGATAGTCAGAATGTTCTTAAGTAAGGGAAATACATCAAGGCTGTCGACCAGTTCTGTGGCCTTTCTAAAATCAGAGTACTGACCAAGTTAAACATTAAGAGGTCAGAATGCAGAGCATTTGCGAAAATTGTAATGTAATTTGTTAAAGTGACTGCAATACAGTTATCTGTAAAACAAGACTATAAAAGGTTGTTTAATAAATGAGCCAAATAACTAATAAGGTTTATGTTGAAGGCCTGGGTGGAAAAAGCTACGGGAAAAAATAGAAATCACGCAATTGTCTGTTACACAGGGGGTGGTGCACATTAAATAGATTTATTTAACATTTTTTTGTTAACTAACTCAGAGTACAGGCAAGAATATGTGAACTTGCGTAATGAATCTAACATTTAGCTTATGTAATTCCCATGTTGGCATCAGTCTAACTGCAGCAATGCCCTAAAGACGATAGAGGGTTATTTTTTTCTTTTTCCTTTACTTTTATATGTGTAAAGTTTATTTGGTTTTGTGAGTGTTTGAAGGAAGGGGAGGTGGTTACAGTATTTTACAAGACAGGAACAGGTGCAACGTGTCCAATAAGAGGTGTTGTTAGAATATTTTAAAGAAGAGGCAACAGCTATTTCCATAGTAAAAGGCTAAGCAGTCTTACAGGGTGTACATCACAAATAGTTATGTTATACATAAATTAGCATAGAATATATATTGAAATGGCTATATTATCTCTTTTAACATGGGATATAAATTACCTTATTGGTACAGAAAAAAGGCAAAGAGAATTAATGTATATTCAGAGAACAGCAATGTTGAACTCATTGGATGGAAATGAGCATCTGAACTTGATAAAGAAGGGATTTCAGGAAGGGTACTCAGATGAATGCCGAGGGAAAGAGGAAGAAACAAGTGATGATATTACTATGCATAGGGGCTCCATCAGTGAAAGAGAAGGAAGAAAAAATAACCATGAAAGGTTTGTGGGAGTGAAAGGTTTTTGCTTGGAAATAGGATTGCCTTGCTATCTGTTTATGTCCCACTCAAGACGGTAGTCTTGGCACTAAAGTAAATGTTAGGGGAAATCAAACATTTTCAGCAATGGATGTTAATCACGAGGGGTGGGGGGGACTGGAGTAAGGTTTGTTTTAATGAAAATGTGTCAGTATTCTCAAGGAGAGCAATGTGTTCTAGAAAGGACAGATTTTAAAAGAACTATATGAATATATGTAAGACAAAGGATGTCTTAGTAGCATTAATTCATAATAGATTTACATACAGTTCCCCTAAATATAAAAATTATGTTAGATTATATAGATATTATATATCACAACAGCTTGCACATTTGCTTATAGGATGTAGCAGTTTCTGACCATACATTTATACAGGTTAAGTTAAGACCTCAAGGTAATAGTATAAAGGATAGGCACTGGCATTTCCCAGTGTATTTAGTAAAAGGCAGGAATTTAAAGAGTGGGTAGCAAATAAGATTTGTGAAGCTTTTTGGAAAGATTGTTACCTAGCCATGAGGGATTGACAGAGCATGGAGACTAATGAAAGTGCCTTTAAAGCTGTGATAGAAATAAGGGAAAGAGAAACACGAGAAAAAGGTAGTAGGAAATATTTAGAAGGGGTGGGCAAATATTAAGATAGAAGGCAATATTTAGAAGGTCTAGGAAAGGCTAAAGTGCAACTGAATAAATATGAAAAATGTTACTGATGAAGAGAAAGAGCAATTAAGTGGTGGTAGGGAAGCATTATATCATATGTATATTTGCAATATACTTGATCATGGAAAATAGCACTTAAGCAGTTATTGTATGGTAATAACACTGAAGTACAACAACTTGTAGCACAATGGCTTAGGCAGTGAAAATGGAAATAACAGCAATGAAACTTAAAAAACTGATGTCTAGAAAAATGAAAAATGAAAAAAAATTCTGAAGCAATTAGGCACAAAAAGATAAGGCAATGGAAATTTTTGATAATGGGCTGGGATAGTAAGATACTAGCAGTAAAAAGGTTTTTATTTCCCTTAGTTTTATATTTGGGCAGACATATTTGTATCAGTTGGAGGGCTAATTATGTCAAGCAATTAATAAGAAATTGAAGAACTTTAATAGGGAGGAGGGGAGTGCCGTGTTAAATGGGATAAGATAATTCTTGCTACTGAACACGATAGCCAGAGGTAACCTTACCTGAAGGGATACTTCAATGCTATATAGCTAGGGCTGCTAATTATAGTACACACAGAGGGATGTGGCCCAAAATGGAAACAGGCAATGATGTGGCACTATGGGATTTCAAGAATTCAAGACAGTCTGACTTTTTGGATGCATGTTTTAAGTGAAAATAGTAATATTCAGGCGGACCATTATATATGCAAGGTGAAAGATAATATACTGAAATATGAAGTATAAGAAAGTGAAAAATAGACAAAGGGGATTTTATCACTAGGGTTCCCAACTATAGAGCAGATAGTAGGCAATAAATGGCTGGAAACAAATGGAAGAAATTATTGAAGGAACTGGAGTGTTGGGAACAAATAACCCATGGGGAAAAGTGAGATAATCTGAAGAAGCTACACAACTTTTTGGATTACAGATAAGCTCTTGTAAAAGTGAATACTATCAGTATACAGACAAAAAGGAAAGAGAAGTGAAAAAAAGAAGAAAGGGAAGTGGTAGGAGAGTGGTCAACCTTGGTGGAATATTTTTGTAGAAATTAAAACAGAGAATAATATTACAAAGTAATAATTACTGTGGCAGAGAATCATTTATAACGGTTATAAAATACATTCATTAGAGCATAGGAAGGACTGGGAGATGAGACGGGATGGACAAATTACAAAACATTATTGGTGGGATAAGTTTGCAAAACCTCTATGTATGAAACAAAATCTATACAGTTTAAGTTATTTGTCTAAAATACTTGCATAATTAATGTTTTACTTCGAGTAGATTGCTAAGAACTTTCATCCTCTGGAGAGTAGTTACTGAAGATGATGTAGGGAATGAGAGAAGAAAATGTGATCAAGTTTTCTGAGAGTATACAGAACTGACAGCATTTAAGGAAGCACTACAAATGCTTTTGGCCAAATGTGGTGCGCACAGATGGATGGAACTAAAGAGATGGTTCAAATTAGTTAAACTTGGGAGTGGAGGTGACAAGCCATTGCAAGGCCCTAATAACTTTAATCATGTTAACAATTAAAAAGGTAATAAGAAAACAAAAATTGAGTATTAACCCAGCTTCGGAACATGTGTTTGAAATTGTGAAGGAAATAAAGTAGTTGGAGGTAGGAGTGCTATGTAAAGCAGGGAATACGTTGTATAATCCTAAAAGGAGCATATGGGATTCAAGTAATATCTTCAAAATTGTGGTCAAGGAGGTGATGGAGAAAGAAGTGCTGGTGGAATTGAAAAAAGGAAAAAAAAAACATAACAGAGAAGTTAATATATACATGTCAGTGGGTGTAAAAGGATAAACATCATAAAAGAAATGATAACTGTGTTATTTCATTGTAAGATGACCACTTATTCGCTGCCTGTAAATAAATCCATATCTCCTGTTTCTATTTCTTTCTGTTTGCCCATTGTCAGCTTGTAACTTTTACATTTTTCTCTACCTATTTTTTTACCTACCCTTCTGTTATCCATACTTTTTTGAGGTTCCCTTCACCCCTCCTCTTACATCCCAGTTCTTTTAGTGCTGCTTCATTCATGTCCTGTAGTAAACTTTTCCATGCCACACTCTCTCTTACTCTCTTTTGCTTAACCTCTTTCTCTTCTATCCAGTGAATGATGCTATATTTCACTATATATACTGGGATCCAAATGAGAGATGAAATAAGCAAGAAAAATAGAATAGTGCCACTGCACTGCTGGAAATGAATTCATCCTCAAGTCTTAGTGAGGCCCTTAACATGGTGAACCCAGGTTTTATAAGATCTCACCAAGCTGACACTAATACATAGACTGTATTTGATATATCTTGGGGAAAGGTAGGTATAAAAATAAAAAAAAAGACTGGGTACACTGATCCCAGGATAAAAAAAGCTGCCTATTTGCACTGGTGCCAGGAATGGGAAAAAAGGCAGTGTAGAATCCTCAGGGCATGGAATATTTCTACTACAGAATTAGGTCAAACCCGGTGGGGGGGGCACCCTGTTGCAGAAGGAAGTAGTCCACAAAAAACACAGAAATTGGCAGGCCCAAAAAGAGACATGGAGATGATAAAGTGGACTGTTGAGGATCAGGAAGAAATTATGTATTGTTAGTATGCATGGAGCCCATAATTTCTAGACATAAGATATGTTGAAAGATTAACAGAGAGAAATTATAGGAAAGAAAATACTTGCGTATGAAAAACTGTCAAAAGGTAAAATAAAAATCTGCATTCTTTAAATGCAATGGACCAATGAAAAACATTATATAGATGAAGAAACTTTAGGCTGTGTGGAAAATTAAGTGACACAGAAAATGCAAAAATATAAAGAACAAACCCCAGAGATTTTTAAAAGATATGAAGCAGAAATATGGACATGGAAAAGAAAAGGAAATGTTGTATGGTGTGACATTTATGCAAAGAAGGAAGCCAAACTAATCAATAATAAACAGCTTCAAAAATATTTGAAGAGAAATACGGGCAAAGGCACCTGGATATAGAAAATTTCACAATAGAAAAAATATCACAAAGTAGGAATGCCGAAAATAATATAAGTAAGGTAGAAGTTAAACAGTTAAAAAATGAACTGCGGAACTGTCTGTGAACTGAAGGGTTTAGTTTGGTAACTTCATGATGGACCCATGCATCTGAAGAAGAGTGATGCTTTGGAGCCTGCTGTAGGAGATTCACATGAAAGTTCAGTAGAATCTGTACTACAAGGGAAGGAAAAGGAGACAGTGACAAACCTGACACAGGTAAAGTTGCAGCATGATGAGCCATTGGGTATGTATATGGAGGAGGATCAGATGAAGCAGGCTGCATCTGAAGAGGATATGACTGGATGATTTTCTAGAACCTTCTTTAGAAGACTCACAGGAAAAACAGAGCAAAGAAGATGCTCAAAGTCCAGAAGAAAATAATGTGAACTGCTTGGTTTAATAGAGTTGGATAGATATATTAAGAAAGAAAAAGATTATAGAAAGTAAATAAGACCTAAAATGTTCTAAACCATCTCCCTTGCTGAAGAAGAAAAATAAAGAACCTTCTAGTATCAACTAGATAGCTTTTAGTAGGGTCTATATTAGAACATCGAAGTTTCAAAACTTCAAATGTTCTAATATGGACCCCTATTCAGCGAAAGCTGAAAACATCGAACATAAGGAACAGAGAATCTTTTCCTAGGGAAAATTTGCTGTTCCAAAATACATACACACAACGCAAGCACACCAAACAAACAGCAATGCACACACATACACCTAAAATCTTACACCTAACCATACACTAAATACACACATCACTAACTATCCACTTACCTTAACCCAAACCCTAACCCTAAGGTCCGTCACTATCGCATAGTTACCTCACCCGCGCCCTAACCCTAACTCACCTACCCCACTCTAACCCTCACGTCCACACAATCGCACACTTACATGACCCACTCCCTAACCCTAACTCACCGAACCCGCCCTAACCCTCACGTCCACAAAATCACACACAGACCTAACCCGTGCACTAACCCTAACTCACCTAACCCGCCCTAACCCTCACGTCCACACAATTGCACACATACCTAACCTGCACCCTAACCTTAACTAACCTAACCCACACTCAGTCGCACACTTACCTGAACCCAACCCTTACCTTTGTACCACAGTGCTGAAAATACCGAAGCATCACAAATGGATAACCAAATTCTTTCCATAGGAAAAAATTTGGTTTTCTGTTGCTTCGATATTTTCAGCTTTCACTGAATAGGGGTCGATATTAGAACATTCGAAGTTTTGAAACTTCGATGTTCTAATATAGACCCCTTTTAGTACCAACAAGACTGCTTATAGTGATTTTCTTTATGAATAACCTACTGGATTGAACTGCATGGTGCATTAATTTTACTGAGATTGAGAAAAAATTCACTGTTTTAACTTTGAAGACTACACAAGCATTCCTGTAACATCCCAATTGTAAGTGGATAACTAACATTTGAGAACTGTGATACAATAATCTTGTTCCTAAACTCTGAATCATTTTCTAAACTCAGAATGGCATTTTATACACCTAAAGGTTGCAATTTAAAAATCATACTAATTCTCTTAATTATAACTAACCAAAATGTTTATAAGCTTGGATGGTGATGGTTATTCCCCTTGACCCCTGGTCAAAGGTCTTTATCTTTTTTTCCTGACCCTCTTGAACATAACAAGGATAGAAGAATGAAAAATAGTGAGGAGCTCTAACGTAGAAGATCTGAAATGAGATGAAGAAATAGACATAGAAACTGAGACAAAATAAAGAAAAGCTCCTAAATGGAAATCCCCAAGCCCAGCTGCAGTACCTAACTTCTGGCTAAAGGCCTTAACATATTTACCTAAAGCTTTAGCATTAAGTACGAATTACTTACATGAACATCTCAGACAAGCACCAACCTGGTTTACACCTTCATAAGTCATCCTAAGAATTATAAACCAATAACTTGACCTCTGATGCAGACAGAGTTTATAGTCATTTTGGAAAAAATCAGTTAAGGCAATAGAACAAAAAGATAACTAAAGAAAGTCATATGGAACAAAGCTTCATGTGTTGCTTAACAAAGCCAAAATAGAGAGTTGTTAAAAGAGAAATAATCTTAGTATGGCATGAATAGATTACAAAAAAAAGCATCTGACAGCATCCCACTGTCATGGATAATGAAATGCTTATAGATGTATAAGATGCACCATATATTGAGCAGTTTCATTGCAGTGACTATGAAATGGTGGCAGTCCAGTTTGTAGCTGAGCCATGACAAGGGTTAAATCATTATCCCAGAGATAAAAATTCAAAGGTGGATTTTCCAGGGTGATTCTTTGTCACAGCTGTTGTTTTGTCTTGCCCTTTAACCCATTAAGTTGTTTACTTAACAGATTAGGTTAGGGTTGCAGTTTAATTCTCAGAAGCTATACTTTAAAGACATCTCATGCACTTTTTGTGGATTACTTAAACTGTATGATTCATTGGATGAGGAGCAGAAAGCACAACTACAAATGCTTAAACTTTCTCAAATGGTATAAGAACAACATTTGATAAATGTGTGAAAGTAACATTTAAAAAGAGAAAGCTGCAGCACAAGAAAATAACAGCTTGGGGCAGGTATGTAATATAAAGGGACTGGGGGTAAAATTATAAATATTTGAGAATAGATGAAAGGTCAGCAATACAACATGAACAAATGAGAATAAAGGAAGGAATACTTCAGAAGATTAAAACTAATATTGAAAACTGCCTTGACATCTAGAAATAAAGTTGTTGTTGTTGGTCTTTCAGCTTTTTCCCGGTTAGGGGTCACCGCAGCGGAACTCCGGTCCGCTAATGATTGGCAGTAGATTTTTTATGAAACGTGGAGGTGCCAGCTCGATGCCCAACCTTCAACAAAGGCATGCCCATTTACGCCTGCATGTCTTTCGAATGCTACCCAACCACAGGGAGGACATGCAGACTCCACACAGAAGGCACTCCCAAGCCAAGCCGAGAACTGAACGGGAGAACCTCTTGCTCTGAGGTAAAGCTACTGCTGTACCATCGCGGAACTACGACATCTAGAAATAAAGTACAAGTTATAAATCAGTTTGTTCTTCCTGTTCTAACTTAGAGTTTTGGTGTGATTGATGGGTCTGAAAAAGTATTGGATCATCTTGATCCAAAAAGAAAAATATGTCAAACTTCTCAAATGATATATAAAAATCAATCTATACCGAGATTATATCTTTCTCACTTTGAAGGAGGTATGAGCCTCCTTGAAACTGACTACATGTATAGATCTGCAGTCTTGGGACTGCATACATATTTGCTAGCCTTATCAGATCCAAACATAGTGAACCATGTGGAAAAGTCTAAGGTGACATCTTTGCTTAGTTCAGCATAAGCATTTTGGAATCAAACCGGAATGGAAATCAAATCAGAAGCAGACAAAAATAACATAGCAAGTGAATATGGAAAAAAGAAAAGAAAGAATACAAGGAAGAGTATCAGATAAGAAGGAAAAATAATGAAAGGTCCATAAATATAGTGGCAAGTATTGAGATCTTATGGAAAAACCTCATGTTGACCAAGATTTGATAAAGGAATGGTTAAGGAGAGGTGAATTGAAACCAATAGATGAAAAGTTAATTATGGTGGCCCAGGATAGTGAACAATATGCTCAGTGATTTGCAAAGTCCATTGAAAATGTGGGAGAAACAGAAAAATGCAGGTTCTGTGCAACAGAAATGGAAACAAGTCGCACATCTTATTGCTGGTTATGATAAATACAGGTCAGAAGGCCTGTATACTGAATGGTGCAATAATGTGGCAAGACTGTTGCATTGGGAATTTGGTGTATATTACAATGCTGAGAAGCAACAGAAATATGAAACATAAAGCATTATAGAGAATGATGAACTTTATATCATATGGGATCATCCATTACCAACAGTTCAAAAAATAAGTGCAAAAAACCCAGATATACTACATGAAAAGAAGACAAAAGTGAATGGGCGTGGCCAAGATGGTGAGCAGTTAACACTGTATTTTTGCTTTGCTTCATTTTAACATCTGACAGGGTTTTTACAGAGAATTTCAAAGAATATATTTCAAAACTTGATGGCTGTATAATTAAACTACTTCTGAATAAACTACTACAAGAAAAAATAAATTTGAAATCTTTTTCATTGTGTTTTTCTTGTCAAGAAACGAATTCCTTCAGAATGAATCAGTCTAAACCGAATGTACAGGACAATACAATGAAGAGAGACGTTCAGTCTATACTCAGTAACATCAATGAACTTCCTATAAAGATGGATAAACTGGAAAGCAAAATAGACAGCATTAAGGAGTAATGTAAAAAAAAACAGCTAGAAGTGCTAAGTGAAGCTCTTAAACAACAATCGTCACAAATTTCAAATAAAGAAGATATAACTACTGATTTTGGTGGAAGAATGATTGAGAGTTAGAATAATACTGAATTTCCCCTGAACCAAAATAACTTATTTCAGGAAAAAATAGAGGATCTAGAAAACAGATCCAGAAGGAACAACACTAGGCTTTATGGCATCCCTGAGAAAGAGGATGGAAACAGTATGACTACATTTCTAAATACCTAGCTGCCAAAGACATTGGACCTGCCTAAAGCTCTTTCTTTTGGTATTGACAGGGCACACAGATCACTTTCAAGTACACCGATAAAGAAAAAAATCTACCTACACCAAGGTCAGTGATGGTTACATTCTTTTCCAGCCAAAATAAAGATCTTGTTTAAAAAACAGTATGGGGTAATTATTCAGTTAAAATAAAAGAAAACATAATATTTCACAATAATTATTCAACTTATGTCAAAAAGGAAAGTATGTGTACCTCTTACAAAGGACTTAAAGAAAAAAAATATTAAAACACAAATTTTGTTTCCAGCAAAAATAAAGATTCATCTTATAGACGGACAGAGGACTTTTAACACTTTGGAAGATGCTTTTGAGTTTATACAGAGGAATAAAATTCTATAAAAAATTAATGAAATGCACTCAAGTTTGTCTACATCTCTCAAAAGAAATGCAACAAGGAATGGATGGTCAGTTAAATACAAAAACAGTAAAAAAAATAAAGATAAATGAAAAAATATTTAATTCTCATTATAATATTGGTTCTGTAACACAAAGAAGTGTATGAATAGTAAGGATCAGATAATAATACCACGTTTTACAAGGTAAATCATTTGTATTCCTTATTTCAAATGTACTTCTTTTAAGTTACATATATAAGTGAAGCTAATTAATTTCAAGTAGATCTTAATCAGTCATAGCAAAGGTATCACTAAAAGTAAAATATCAATATGATGAAATTTACATAAAGAAACAAACATTTTATAGGTTCATAGGTAGGTACTAGGGTATCTGCCCGAGGGCATTTTTAAGCCTAGCCAGAGTGTGTGCTTCGCCCATTGATTAATTAACTGAGCCTCTGTCAAGCAGAGCCAATGAAGTGATCCCAGGGGTGTATTTTCTGTTACCCATCCACTCGTCAAGGCTTCTCTTGAAGCGTGTTAGTGAGGGGCTCTGCCTAATGTAGTTAGGAATTTTGTTCCAAAGCGTGGGGAGTCTCTGTGACAGGAATCTATCCCTCCAGCATGTTCTATTTATTGTTGTGGTGAGGTTTAGCTCACTAGAGTGCGTAGCTCGCAGTGACTTGGATTTCTTTAGGTGGAGCATGTCCATCAATTCTGAGTTGGACATGGCTTTGTAAGTCAGGCAGAGATCACCTCTGAGTAAGCGATATGCCACTGAGTACAGCTGGAATTTTTTCAATCTGGCTGCATAGGACATATGTTTGAGGCCAGTAATCCTCTTGGTGAGGTGCTTTTGTGGTCTTTCCAGCTGTTGGAAGTGTCTTGTTAGGTACATCCCAAATGGGGCATTGTACTCTATGATGAGTCTGATGAGTGATGAGTAGAGGAGCATTATAACCTCTTTATTTCTAGATGCGAACCCCTTAGTAATTAGATGGGCCACATAGAAGGATTTCCTAACTACTTTGGCAATATGATTGTCAAAGGAGAGATTACTATCTACCTGGGTCCCCAGATCTCTTATTATCTCTTCTATATTAAGGGGGCTGCCACCTATGTGGTAATTCGTGGGTGTTTTGTTTTTCCCAAACGGGATGACTATGCATTTTTTGGCATTTAGCTAGAGGCCATGACTTTGACGCCAAGTGTCTGTCTCAGTAAGGTATTTTTGACGGATGTCCGTGTTAGCCGGAGAGTCAATTATGGCTCCCAGTTTGCAGTCATCGGTGAACTTGGTTAGCCATAGTCCTCCTGTGTTTGCCTGTACTTCTGAGAAATATATGCCGAACAGTAGGGGTCCCAGAACCGAGCCTTGTGGGACACCACTTGTGACAGGTTTAGAGTCGGACCTGGAGCCCGCTATTCTTTCCGTTTGAGTTCTGTCTGTAAGCCAGTTGGCAACTCATCTTGTGATGTAGGGGTTTATGTTCAAGCTGGTGAGTTTGTCTATAATACCCGAGTGAGTTATGGTGTTGAATGCCTTGGCGAGATCAAGGTAGGCTGTGTGAACCACCTTTCCCTCATTTATGGCCTTGGTGACTGTCTCAAAGAAGTCAACCAGGTTTAGTAGGCATGATCTGCCCTTAACAAAGCTGAACTGGGTCGGGTCAAGTGTTTGGAGGTTCCCAATGTCTTTGTTAATGAGTTCCATGATGATTCGCTCCATAATCTTGCAGACCAGGCTAGTCAGGCTTATGGGGTGATAGTTACCAGGGTCAGTTGTGGCCCCTCCTTTGTGTAGCGGAATAACCATTACTGTGCGCCATTCCATGGGCACATAGCCTGTAAAGAGGCTGAGGTTGAAGAGCGTGTTTAGGTGGGGGGGTTAGTTTGTTCTGTAGTCCGTGCAAGATGCAGCCTGGGACACCATCTGGCCCCATTGATACTGTGATTTTGGCTTTTGAAAGGGCTGTTTTCACCTGTGCTTCTGTGAGTTCCGGGATACTACACTTTTCCGGTATTGTTGTGGGCCCTTTTGAAGGTGAGAGGGAGGTGAAGTTTGCACTGAATCTATCTGCCAGGATGTTGGCAATATCAGTAGGTTCAGTATATTTTGTGCTATTTTGCACTAACTCAGAGCATATCTGCGATTTGCCACTTAGATTCTTGACATAGCTAAAGAAGGCTTTGTGGTTATCTTTTGAATCCTTGGCTATTTTTCTTTCGAAGTTAGCCTTGGATGATTTTATGAGGGATCTTAGTTTCTTACTGATACTGATCAGGGATGTCTTTCCTTCTTGGGATTTGCTTTTTTTCTGAACTAGTTTCCTCCTTCTATTGTATAGCCTGTTTATGGCAGGGGTCCATCAAACTGGTTTCCTTCTCTTAGAGGAGTGAGTCTTGGTCTTGCTAGGGATGAGACGATCCATACATCCTTTTAGGTGCTCATAGAGTGCAATTGTAAAGGATTCTGCATCTTGGGCAGTGTTATTCTTTAGCGTGGTGGCTGTGAAACTTACCACCTCTGCCTTAAGTAAGCTGAAGTTTGCTCTAGAAAAGTTTTTCACTGTGGTTTCCTTGGTTGGGGGTGGTGGTGAGGTGTGGACATCCAGGGTGATTAGTTTATGGTCTGATCTAACCAGTGACTGGTTGACCTCCGGTACAGAACACCTGTCGCCCATGTTGGTGATGACCAGGTCCAATATATTGTGGCCTCTGGTAGGGGAGTTTGCCAGCTGATCCAGGGCATTTGAGTTGATAAATTCCAGGAAGCGCTGAGCCTGGGAGTTTGTACTAATGTAGTTTTCCCAGTTAATGGTAGGGTAATTGAAATTGCCCAATATCAGAGTGTTCGGTAGGACCTTCATGTTTTCCAGTGTCTCCAGAAAGGCAGAGTGGTGGTCCTGGGTCATGGAGGGTGATCTGTAGCAGGCCACAATTTGCATTGCAGATTTGCCCGATGTTAGTTGCACATGGATGATCCCAGAGGTATCATGCTGCGCCACTAACCTGGAGGTGTGAGCATCCTTGATGAATATGGATACACCCCCTCCTTTTGTGTTTTGGTCTGTGTTCTGTGGCCGAAATGTGTGGTATGAGTTGTAGCCCAGTAGTGCTGGAGTGCTCTCTGGAGCCTGAATCAGGTTTCAGTTACTGCACAGATGTCGACATTCTCCATACTTAGGAGTGCTTCGAGCGCATGCATTTTGAGATTTAAACTCCTGGCGTTGAGTAGCATAACCCTCATTTTTTTTTACTTGTGCTGTTTACAGTGGTGGGTTTGAATTTTGAGCCTTGCCTAAAAAGGCACTATGGAGGCAGCAAGAGCCTTGGCCAGTATTCGAAAGCCAAGGGGTGACAGGTGCAAACGGTCTCTTGTGAAGCAACGCTGCTTGTCGAGCATGTCATCCCAGGCTGACAGACACTGGATCCCCTTTGAATGACACCAGAAGCTTGGTCAATTGTTGAACTTGATCAGTTTTTCTTTATACTGAGGTATCATTCTTGGTGAGGGTAGGATGCTACTCAGGGTCAGGGTCATACCTGCCTGGGCTGCATGATCAGAGAGCTCTTCCATGTCTCTTTTCATGTAGTCCAGGGAGATACATTTTGGGTCATTCACACCAACATGAATAATGACAGAGTCATATTTGCACTTGTCCTGTAGTGACCTGAGTGCTTGTGTTATGTGGCGGATTCTGGCTCCCGATAGGCAGCTAACAGTAACCTTCTCCTTGTCCAGCCTAGTGAGTGAGACATCAGTGTGCCTGACTATAGAGTCACCTATTACTAGTGTGTTAGGTATGTTATTTCACCTTAAGGGCTGTGATTGTGCAGCACACTGATTTTGTGTTTTATGTGTTGTCTGGTTTGTGACGGGAGGTGCAGGTTTTGTTGGTGTCTGCTTTGGAGCTCTCTGATGCTTTTTCAGGTTTTTATTTAGAGCCTCTGAGTATGATTTCATCTATTTATGTGTATTTTTTGCCAGTGCTGGTTTAGTAGGTCTATGTAAGGCTGGAGGTGTGGTGCAAGTGTTAACCTTCTCCTCATGACTGTCTGTTACAGTCTTGGGTAGAGAGACCTTAGCCTCCAGTTTGGCTGTATAACTGCATCTCTCGCATATGTTAGTGTTTTGTGGTAGGAGGAGAGGGCTGTCTGTGTACATGAGGCAGTTGTAACATTGCCTCAGGATACCCAGATTCACCAGCTGGACTGGATAGTACACCTGAAGTTGCCCTTTGGTCAGGTCTGAATAGTAGGGTGAGCTGCTTAGTTGCTCGGTTGGTGAGGGGTGGATAAAGAGCCTTGCCCTGCTGGGCAGTCAAGTGTCAGGGTATATTAGTGTTTGTTATTAGGTCTGAGCAAGTGCTGGACTGTAGGATGCTTTTTGAGTGCTTAGGTTGAGTTAGACTAGTTTCAAGGGAAAAACTGAAGAGGAGACTTAGTGGAGCCGGGAATAATTTAACCCTAGCTAACCAGTGCTGCCCGGCGCACAAAACCGTGCAAAAGCGGTTTTAAACTACTAACTTCTGGGCTGGAACCACTCCTCCAGGGACAGATGGCTGCTCAAAGTTCCCCTGTCTCACATGTGAACAGAGAAACTTCCCTCTATCCAAGTAAGGTATGGACAACTCAGAAACTTGTAACACAGCCTTGAATTCAGCACTAGCCTGAAAACTGGACTAGACTAGCTTAGAAAGGCGGGAAAGAAGAAAATTTTTTTTTTGAAAAGATAAGGCAAAAACAGTAAAAAGTACACTTAAAACAGCTTTAAATGACTACAAGCAATCAGAAAAGGCTATCACACTTTAGTGTGTAGCCTACAACAGTTAAACTATTTATTTAAACAAAAAAACTTTTTAAATGTGCAGGCAGTCAAATAAGTACAATATGTGAAAAAAACAAGCTTTTAAATCATAATAAGTGCTGGAAAAATCAGCGTTTAGGCAGAAAACATTTAAGTACAGCAAGAAAATACAGAAAACTGATAATCACTCCAAAGTCTCTCTTTTAAGCTAGAAGGCTTGTATCAGTTTAAGGCTTTCTAGTGCTTTCCAGTAGGTTAGTTACAGGAAAGATGGGAAACAAGTGCAGATGTGGTCTTTTAAACCAGAAAGTTGAAAGAGATAGACAACTTCCTGAATGATCAATAAACTACAATTCCTGGGCCAAGAACCACTCCTCTTGTGGTTGACAGGCTACCTAGTACTTACCACTCCCACTGATAAGCTAGAAGGCTGCACTCCAACACAGAGGCTTGGGGGGCTCAGAAGCTTACAAATAGTCCTGGATACAGCAAATCTGTACCTGGACTAGACTACTTATGGGAAAGGTGAGGATCAAGCGCAAACACGGGCTTTAAAACTAGAAAGTTGAGAGAGATGGAAAAAACTGCCCAAATGGCCAATAAACTACAATTTCTGGGCCAGAACCACTCCTGTTGTGGTAGATAGGCTACCTAGTGCTTACCAATCCCATTGATAAGCAAGAAGGCTTCCCTCCAACGCAAAAAGGCTTGCGGGGCTCAGAAGCTTACCAACAGTCCTGGATATAGCAACTCTGTATCTGGACTAGGCTAGTAACAGGAAAGCTGGGAAACAGCGTAAGTGCGGCTTTTAAACCAGAAAGTTGAAAGAGATGGGGAAAAACTGCCCAAACGGCCAGTAGCTATTAATTATTATTTATTTATTATTGAGTTATTAATATGGTTTTGTGCTGTGTTATTAAACACAGTACTTGGAATTTAAAATGACAGCAAAAAAAAAATATATGCTAAGTTGCATTCTAATTCACATTAGTGGCTGTTTTACCTACACAAAGGAAAGTATTGGGATGTCACTAAACAATTAGTACATCATTAACACCTATACAAGCTGAATTCCTAAAATACATTACTGGCATTCTTTCAAATAAGTTTTATTCTTAGGTCTCCTTTAAAGGTTGATGGAAAGCTTCATAAAAAATAACACATGAAAACCTGAAAAAGCATCTATATATGAAATGTTCGAGTCATTTATTTATTTTACATTTGTTGACCAGGGAAGTCCAACTAAGACAGAGCCTATTTTCAGCAGAAGCTCAGGGAGAAATACTCCAGAGGTATGTCTTTGGAATGTGGGAGAAAAACAGAGTACCCAGAGGAAACCCACAGAAATGCAGGGGGGACATGTAGACTTCGCACAGAAGGCACCCAAGCCGAGAATCATGCCAGAGAACTTCTTGCTGTGAGGTGACAGTATTAATCTCTGCACCACTGTGCCACTATTTTATCTCCAATTATGTTTATTTAATGTCTTTTCACAATATTTAGTAGTTATTTACCATTTAAAGTAACTTGTTAAGCCTTTATTTTAAAACAAAAGTTAAAAATGAATACTCATGATTGTCAAGAGTTTATATGAATATGCAGAGTTTCTGAAAAGATTTATCTGTATTTTTGAAAATATCTGAAAGTTTAAAGAGTTTCATTTTTTTAAATGGTTAATATTTAAGCGAGAAGTGTTTATATTCACTAGCGAACACCACAAGCATTCCTGTGCGTGTAAATAAAGCTAAACAAACTATTTTTGTGCCTTTAACATAATTTAACTTTAAAAGAAGCTATTTGCTGGTGCAAGGACTTTATGAGGCTTTATAAACTTTAAAATGCTCTATAAGTTGTTGTTCTTACCGTCTTATTCTTCTTCTTCCTCAAAGTGAAAGCTGACCTTTTAACTCACCCTTTGAACAGGAAATGATGTATTAGAATGTTAAAATGGGAATTGCGGTGTGCTTTAAGTATTAACACTGATAAATTAACTTAAAAGCATTCATATCTAGGAATTAAAACACATTGTATTAAATCATACATAAAGAATATACATAGGTTCATAGGTAGGTACTAGGCTATCGGCCCAATGGCCTAAGTTAGCCTAGCCAACAAGGTTCCCTGGCTTATGCCACCCAAGAAAGTTAATTTCCTGTGCCCCTGTCGAGCAGAGCCACACCCGGGGTGTATTTACTATTTCCCATCCACTCATCAAGATTTTTCTTGAAGAGTGCTAATGAGGAACTTTGCTTGACATAGATGGGTAGCTTATTCCAGAGTATAGGAAGTCTCTGGGACAGGAATCTATCCCTCTGGCATGTCCTGTTTATTGTGGTGACAAGGTTTACATCCCTAGAGCATGTAGCTCGGAGGAATTGGGATTTCTTAAGGTGTAGCATGTCCAACAGCTCTGGGTTTAACATAGCTTTATATGTTAGGCAGAGATCTTCTCGGAGTAGGCGATATGCTACAGAGTAAAGCTGGATTTTTTTGAGACGGTCAGTGTAGGGCATCTGCCTGAGGCCAGTAATCCTCTTTGTGAGGTACTTCTGTGACCTTTCCAGCTGCTGCAGATGTCTTGTGAGGTACATTCCAAAAGGAGCGTTGTACTCTATAATGGGTTTAATGAGTGCCGAGTAGAGGGGAACAATAACCTCTTTTTTTCCTGGATGAGAACCCTTTTGTGATGAGATGTGCCACATAGAAGGATTTCCTGACTACTGTGGCGATGTGATTATCAAAGGAGAGACTACTGTCTACCTGGGTCCCAAGTTCTCTTATCACACATTCAGCATTAAGTAGACTGCCATTTATGTGGTAGTTCATGGGTAATTCATATCATATAATAAATTAAAGGTAAAAATGAGCTTTAAAACTAATAATAGTTGGGTTGTAGCTAGATTAGTAATCACTGTTTCTTTTCTCTTTCCTTTTCCCTAATGTCACTACCACTGTGTTTTTGTTGTTGTTATACTGGAGTCCTGCCATTTCTGTAAAATTCTCAAATGTCTCTCTTTTAGTTCCCATTGCTATGTCCGAAGTCATTTACTCCCACGTGTACTATGTCTACGTCATATCTGTACATGTGGTGCAAGAACTTGAGTGCATACATGATGTGGTGAATCCTGGCACCTGACAGGGAGCTAACCATGACCCTTTCCTTATCAGTCTGGTGAGAGGTAAGTAACTTCAACCAGGTTAATGAACATCCCACTAATGGAATAACCTTTTTTTGCTTTCCTTATTATTGCATTTTTTTTACAGCAAAGGAAAGAAAACACACCAAAATATGCCGGGGTCTGCTTTCTGCTGCTGCTTGCCTTTGTCTCCCTCTGTGTGACATCTCTATTATTGTCTCTTGATTTCCAGGTGTCACATATCACTCCTGTAACAGCCACATTACAAACAGCTCCAGTTCACTGTCATCTATCTCTCTTGTATTACAGTTATCCTGAAATAACAACTTCTTAAATGATTTTCAAGGCCATCCATCTTTTCTCCCTTTTTTATTATGTCTCTTAGTTCTTGCATTCTCTGAGTCCATTCCTGCAGTTTTGCTTTAATTGCTGCTTTATCATCCTCCAGATCTTACAGCTTCCCTTGTAGCACTTCCACTGCCATGTTTTGCTTTTTATTGTTTGTTTCAAGGAATTCACATCCTAGACTATTGTGATTACCTTTTCAAACAAAATGCACAGTTGTTCCTCCTTATTTGAAGATTTAGAAACAGCCACCATTCCTCCTTCAGTTCCTGCTCCCTCAAGTTTCTTTCTGTGTTGCTTTTTCTCTGTGGGAACACTAGCTTTATCCAAATTCCTCCATGCCCTGTCCAGAGCTCTATTCTTGGCTGTGCTCTCTAGCAATTTCTTATCT
The DNA here is from genome assembly GCF_019279795.1 of Protopterus annectens. Lineage (NCBI taxonomy): Eukaryota > Metazoa > Chordata > Ceratodontiformes > Protopteridae > Protopterus > Protopterus annectens. Next base: position 170,468,110 of record NC_056725.1, read on the forward strand.
CTTCCAGCTTTAGTGTCAGCCATGTCTTTGGGAACCATTCAAAGGCCTTGCCGAAGTCCATCTGGAGTAGCAGTATTAGTACCCCAGGTCAGGTTCACCTGTAAATTGACAGTTTATGAATAGGAGACTGTCAGTGCAGAATCTGGCTAGTACCATCATATGTGTTGTCTCTGTTGTTATATTCTTACTATTTCCATTCTTCTATAGATACTGAGCCCAGGCTTCATTATAGCAAACGATAGCAACCTCTTCATCTTTGTTTCATTGAAGGCTGGTGCCAAAACCTATAAGTTTAATACATGGGTGGTGCTTTATGGCTTGCTATCAGAATCATGAATGGTGTTCTGAACACAGGATGTTATCACATGAACACTGAAAAACCACAACACCGATCAGCAACAACCTTGAAATAAGACTGAATCACGAAACATCCTACCTGCATGACATAGAAACAAATGGTAATATGGATCCTGCAGGGAAGGGAAGTCCAGGATGTAATATCAGGGGTTACAGCATGGATGTATTTCAGTGCTCCCATGTTAAGATCCTGTGTGCGGATGGAACATCATTAGCAATTCTAATAGTAAACCAATGCTTTAATCTAGGTTTTCCAAGTCAGGAACAGCTACTAGAACTTCCCAGTGTGACACGGCAAACCTGCAAACCACATGCAGTTAAATGCAGACTGATTCATCCCATGGAGAACTTCAACTCATGGTGAACCTCAAAATTTAGCTTGCTGAGTGGCTGTACTTAGATATATTTATGTGCCTAAATTAAAATACAGGCTTAAGTATCTCATTACACACAACACTGTGCTAAATAAAGTGATGCCACAATGAGATAAATCGAATTAAAATATAATCTTAAAATAATGCTGTACATTGTTCTTTGTTTCTTATGCAAAACAATTGTGCAGTTCTAATTAATTCCACATAAGAGGCATCAGCCATATATCACACACTAGCTGCTATTGTATGTCCCCTTCTAAGGGTCATGAAAATAATCATCCCTTCATTCAACACATGAGAAACAAGATTTTTCTCTCTCATCCTCCCCCTCCACCAGCCTTCGATAGATAATGTACCCCCATTCAGTACTGGCGAGTCGTATTTACTGATTTTATTTATATTAATGTAAGATGTATTTTTTCTTCTACTGCTCACATACTCCAAAACTGATTATCTAGTTATCAGCTGCTTCTAGAACAATACACCTCGCCCTGTCACTTGTTTGGTACTTTTGCCCTCATTTTACTGCTGAAAAATAATCAGATTTTTTTTTGCCACTAAACACTTATAATTTGCTGATGACAAAATGATTATATAACAGCATTGTATCTTCAAAGATTGATCGATGCAAACATGAACTAAATTCAAATTTATACTCACAGCCTCATATTACTGCCCCAGTACACCTCAGATGTAGAACACAGAGACAGGATAGGATGAAGGGGGCAGTCACCATGAGTGAAAAGTGTTATGGGATTGGCCTTCAGTGCACTCTGTGCATTGACAAATGCACAGAAGGTTTGTTATAGTTTAGAAGGAGAAAAAGAGCACTTTTTTGGTCTTCAATTTAAAGATGGGGGTCACTAATTGGGGAATGGCAATGGGTAGAAAAAAAACTCTTGAAATGTAGGCACATCCAGCCAAACATCTCAACAGTTTATTAGCAAACTAGTCTGTGTACTTAATAGCATAGCTCCTCCCACTTCCAGCTGGATTGTGGGATACCAAGTCCCAGAAACGTTTAAAAAGTGAGCACACTCTTGTTAGAATTGCTTTGTATCTCTTTATTCATTCTTGAAGTTTTACACTGTGTATAGCTGTACAAACTATTTTTGAAAATAGCTCTAGTCACTGTTTCCTTGAGAAAGAATGGAATCCATTATTGAATGCAGTACTTCAGATGGGATCTTACTTCCTCACTACAAGGACAGGGTATTAGTTTTTCTGTTTTCTGTTTCCTTCTAAGTGATACCTCTCTCTGCCTGTACATTCGAGTGTCATGCTGCTTTGCCACACTACTTGACTACCTTTAAAATATCTGATCTTTTGACTACTGCCAGATTGAAAACTATGAAAATAAGAGGGCAAAATATCAGAATGGCTGACGTGAGCATGAAAAACTAAAATACTGACTTAGAAGAGTTCAAATTTTACTTCTCAGATAACAATGTGCTTTAAATGAATATGTCTGCACACACAAACTCAATAACTGCAAAGAGTGCAGTGATTAACGCAAATAAAATTATCTAGACCAAGTATTTTCAGTGTGATCTCTAGATGCTTAATAAACTTAGTAAAATGTTTTCTTATGTGGTCTTTATTGGTAAATGTACAATTTTAACAGTAACAAAAAATGCTCTTGAGAGCCCAAAATGTAGCCTACATTATGTATGTATCTGCCATCTCTGAATCATGCCATTCAGGATTCCTGGACAGGGAAGGCTAATCCTGACTTAAAACATTTCCATCTTTCCATATGGGAAACAAAAGGGACAACACAAACAGAATATTACACTCTTTCATTAACTGTTAAGTGTACTTCAAACTAAGAAACAATGAGAACAAGAAATGTGGTATTATGGCTGCAATAAATAACTGACATCTCCTTCTGAAGGGACACTCCTACTGCTTATTTATTGGAATATCACAGTGTTTATATGTTGTTTTATAACTTACCGCACAATTACAGCAGTCATTCATGAACACATGCAGTCAATAATTATTTGGGCTAAGGAAAAATTTATTGACAGATTATTCAACAGTTCACAAATAATATGTCTTCATTAAAATGTTGGATAAATTCAGGCATCCATTTCTTAAAAGCAGATCCTGTAGTTCAAAAATACATGCAGTCCACAGCTATCACCATGTGATTTTTTAAAAGGAAATAAAACCTGTTCATGGGTGACAAGACCCCTTAAATCTGTAAAACTATCAGTCTATTTGGTATTGAGAATTCACATATCCTGCATATAAATCCGTGCTAATGTCCAGACATAGCACACACACACACACACACACACACACACACACACACACACACACACACACACACACATTTGGATTTGTTTTTGAGCATATCAGACACACAAAGTTTATGGGCAATGATAACACAACAAGAAACCAGATTACACCACATGCCAAACCTCCACCATAAACACATGGTCCAGTCATCCACTTTGCAAGAGACTGACAATATATAAAGCAAACACATCTAACCATGCTAACTAGCTACACATGTAAATAGCTGTCAGAATCTTCATAAGCTATACAGTGATGCTGGCTGCTGCTAAAAGTGCAACACAAGAGCTCATTAACTGACATTGTCCTGTGTCAAAAACACAGGAATAGCGTTACCATGATTTGCATCCTGATCTCCAGTTGCTTTGCTTATTTTCTAGATACTAGGTGCAAAAATCATTCATCCTGCATATCCTCTGCCAGACTTACCAGAAGTAATAACTATTAGTTTATAGTGAAACAGTGATGCAATCAGATGTAGCACTAGCATTCCATCCCTGGATTGCACTGCAAAAAATAAATGTAATCAAGTGCTTGCTTGGTACAGTCAAGACCACCAATCACTTTGTGCTTTGTCCACTGTGAAAAAACAAAACAAAACAAACAAAGTCCTCCAACCCCTCAGGTGGCTAAAAATCATGTTGTCACAGAATGAATTTGAAAATTGTGTCAAGGGGCAAATCAAGACTTAAAATCTGAATAAACCACCAAATTCAGTAAAACTGAGCGGTACGAATGAGATCAACTCTCAATGTCCTATAATTTAACCATGCAGTCAGTGTGTTCCTCGGTCTTTGTCCTGTGACCAAGCTCTCTAGTTTTTCATTCAAGCTCCTGTATGGGACCGAGTCCAAGACCTTACTAAGATGAGGTAGACCACAACTTCTGCTATCCCCATGTTAAGTTCACCTGTACCCAGTTCTAAAACTATCAGGTTTGATTGGCAGTTATTTCTGGCCATGAACCCATGTTGGTTACTGTCCTGGAGATGGCTGTTCTTTAGAAATGCTATAAATTCCCCTCCCACCATTGCTAAGCAAACAGGCTTGCAGTTCTCTAGCTTTTTCTGGTCTTTCCTTGTAAAGTGATACCAGACTTGCTGTCTCCCCTTGTATAGAGGTCCAACAGTTGCTGTTCCTTTATATAGGGTCCCGCAGTTGCTGTCCCCCTGACACCCCACCTGACTCCCTCCACTGCACCCCTACTCTCCTTCATCCTTCTTCTCACCCTAACACTCATCTCAACTATTTCTATCCACCTTTTTTTACTTACCCCTCATTTCACCTCACTTACTTAGGAACTTGCAAGGCTTACACTCCAAAGTGCCTTGTTTCTGATATTTCTTAAATATGCTTTGTTAAAGCACATTCCTCAAATGGTCTTTACTAGCTCATGTACCCTTGTTATTTTTATGTCCTTAGAATACTCTGTTATGACAAATCCTACAAATGTTTTGTTTGCTATTTTGTTTTTGCCTTGTTGTTTTTATTCTTAAACTATGTATAAATTACAAACTGTTGATTTTTACTTTTTTGAGCTATATGTATAAATTGCAGACTGTTGATTTTTCTACTGTAAAACTGTACAGGGAGCTTTTCTCCCAAGGCCTTCATTGAAAACGGGCTCATTTCTGGCCCAATAGACTTTTCCAGTAAACAAACTGCAAATAAATAAATAAATAAATAAGTAAATAAATAAAAGTGTGTACCTGAGCTGCTGTGCCCCTTATATGGGGGTACCACAGTTGCTGCCCCTCTTGTACAGGAGTACTACACTTGCTGCCTCCCCTTGAATGGGGTACCAAAGTTGCTGCCTCCCTTCTATGGGTATTCCACAGTTGCTGTCCCCTTGTGTGTGGGTACCACAGTTGTTGCCCCCCCCTTGTACAGGGGTACCACAGTTGCTGTTCTGTAATCTTCTTGTACTTCTGCACTAGCCAATTGTCTGCAAAAGATTTCCATCAGGAGGTTTGCCAACACACTAGCCAGATTTTTGAGGACACTGGGAAGCAGCTAATCTGGTGCTTGTCCCCTCCCTCCCTCAAAGAGGCAATTCTCTTGAACCTCCTCTCTCTCTCTTTGTCTGTTCTGGTGTCTATCTACTGTTCTCTCCATTTTGCAGTCACACCCTCCTGGCTTTGTGCCTTCCAGTTTCTTTCCTTCATTAGCATGGATGTAAAGAATTTATTCTGTACCCCTTCTTTTTCTCAGTCTTCTATGATCTCCTTCCCATCTTTGCTCAACTTAGCCACTTCTGTCCCTCCCTTCCTTCTTAACATTATGTATCTATAAAAGGTCTTGCTTCCTTTCTTGTTCCTTTCTGCTATCTCTCTCTTTCAGTTATGGCCTTTGTTGTACTTACTGCCTTTATTGCTTTGTTGCTAGTCTCCTTCTATTGTTTTTCCTCTTCCTACTACTACCCCCTCATTTCTAACTCTTAGAAGTGATATATTTTGCCCCGTTGCTTGCCTAACATTCCAATGTAACTGCATTAGCTCTCTTGTCTTTTTGCCTTTTGCCTCTTCCCCACACCATTGTCCACAGCTCTGAGGATTCCATCCCTGTCCCATTCCAGTTGCTTGCTTACTCCCTTGATTTGCTTTGAATTTTCTGAATCATGCTTTTGACCTACTCATTCAGCACAGTTTAATACACTTTTCTAAAATCTGGCATCATTTTCTATTTCTTGTTATATTTACCCATACCTGCATACTTTTTACGTATGTATGTATACATTTATTTATATAATTTCAGTTTGTTATTATATTCTCATGGCCAGAATGCAGTTGCATTGCAATATATGTATTAGTTGTCTTTACCAAAATGCATAGATTGTAAAGTATGCATTACACTGAAGTCATGTTCCCCATTTAAAATGTTCAATGCTGAACATAATTTGTCTGTCAGTATTAATGTTGAGTGAACAACATATGGAATATATAATGATGTTTTTCTTTGTAGCTATGTTCATTTAAAATATCTGTCATACCTCTCAACTTTCCAGATTTTCACAGAATATCTAGATTTTTACCTCCTATTTTGGACTGTTCCTCATAACATTTGTAGTTTTCTGGCAAATCATTTAGAACTGAAGACTTTAAATAATGATACACATCTGAGTTTAAGACTTCATAGCCTTTAGAAAATGTAGGTTAACACAAAACCTTTTCTTCTAACAACTTTCTAAGTTTATAAGAACAGTATTTAAAATCTGTCCCTATTTCTGGGTCTTTTCCCCCTTTACTTTTGACTTTGTTCAGATCTCTTGTGGTAACAGGTTGAGAGGTATGATGTCTATTGCTTAATCGGTTCTATATTTTTTAACTGTCAAAATACATAATAAGTGTACAGTATATATAACTGTGCCTCTAATCTGAATTGTGGACCTGTGCACCTGACTTGCTAACAAAAATAAATAAATAGATGGGTAGATAAATATCTTCAAAATAGTTCTGACAGGGTAGACTCAAAGGAGGCACAAGATGGAACGTGATCCATACTCCAAGAGATGGATATTCCAAGCAAAGGCACCACCACTTAGAAAAATGTAGACATCACAACCTATTGAGGATTACTAGATGCCAAAAGACTGAGGGAAAACACTCTCGCAACTTTTTTCCATTGATATTTTACACTGTTTGTTTTGGTCAGCACATAAAATTAATATTGAAAGGATCAATGTAGTAAAGTCTAGAAAACGAATTTGGAATTTACCTTCTCAAAACCTAGTTATACAATACATTAATTTACTAGAAAGTAGGCTATATTTGCTAAACTAAGAAACTGGAGGATGTTGCTTACAGAAAAAGCCATTCACTGTACATTATGTCTGATTACATTAATAGATATAAGGCTTTAATGCTGGCTACATTCATGCCTATATAGTGTCTGAATCAGTTTCCATCTTAATAAATAGAACCATAACAGAATCCAAAATCCCATCCTGCTGGAAAATCTCCCATATTATTCCACTCCATAAAGGAGGGAACTCTAATGAACTATCCAATTTTCGACCTATTGCCCTTCTATCTCCTCTATCCAAAATAATGGAACGCTGCATTCACCATCAACTTCTACATTATCTCTTAAATAACAACTTGCTTGTAGACTCTCAACATGGTTTTAGACCGTACCACAGTACTACCACTGCCCTTCTCTCCTTCTCTGACACTATAAATAAAAACCGAAATAACAACCTGTTCTCATCTGCACTATTCTTGGACCTCTCAAAAGCATTCGATATGGTCAACCATCAACTTCTCCTCGATACCTTAAAATCCCTCTCACTGGACTCACAAGCATTACAGTGGTTCAACTCATACTTGACTAATAGAAAACAAGCAGTCCTTTGGGACAGCCATTTATCCACTCATCTCCCAATTACTATTGGAGTCCCACAAGGATCCATCCTAGGTCCCCTACTTTTCTCTATTTTCATTAATAATCTGCCCAATTCCCTCCCAACATCCACATGTATACAATATGCAGATGATTCCACTCTCATCTGCTCTGCTTCTTCCCCAGTGGAACTCCACTCTGCTACCCAAGTAGTCTTCACTGCAGCAGAAAAATGGTTTCAACATATCTGTCTCCTCCTAAATCCCAAAAAAACCAAACTACTACTTTTTACCCCAACCTGTAAATCCACCCCAATCTCTTTTTCAATAACATCCTGTAATGGCACCGTCATCAAACCTGACGGCTGCACTAAACTGCTAGGCGTCACCATAGACAACCAGCTAAATTTTGACTATCACATTGACTTAACTATCAAGACAGTCAATAAAAAGATTGGTGCCCTATACAGGCTAAAGCCCTATCTTACTGCTACTTCCCGAGTAGCCCTCAAACTCACCTTATCTCTACATTAATGTACGCCTCTCCCTCCTTTATCAACTTATCTAAAGCTAATCTTCAGAAACTGAATACTGCCTACCACAGTATAGCCAGATTTGCCACTGGCTCTCCATTCCAAACTCACCACTGTCTTAACTTAAAGAAACTAAACTGGCTTGAACTCCCAAACCTAATACTCCTACAACAACTGATCATCACTTTTAAAATTCTTCATTACCCCTCCAATATACCCATACTAAATAAACTCATCACACCTTATAAAAATCTCACGACACTTAGATCAGCCAACAAGCTACTAGTTACTACTTTGAAATCTCATAACAAATCAGGTGATTCCCTTTTTGCAAACACTATCGGTTCTTACTGGAATAAACTTCCCACAAAACTTACCTCCCTAAGCTCATGTCACCTTTTCAAAAAACAGATGAAAACTCACCTACTAATTCACTGGCTATGTCCCTGCTCCAATCCTGACTGAGCTCAGCACTCTTTTTTACTCTATCCAGTCTGCTACTTGTGTATTTCCTTCCACTCCCGTTCTAACTTAGACTGACTTCATCAGCCCCCTTTACTGGACCTTCACTCTTTTCTCTCTCTAATTTTTGTTTGCCTCCCCCTCTAGCCATCTTCTTTCCGTCTCTTGCTACCTTTAGCTGACCTCCTATAATCCTGCTACCTTTGCATTTCATCACTATCCTGTTTCCCCCCTCTCCTTTTCCAACTGGATACTCCCGACCTTTACCAAATCCATAATACTTGTACCAAACAAATTATATACTATCCCCACTTTCTATCTACCTTTTTTTCGCCTTTTCCTTATCTTTAACTACTTAATTACCTGTTAAACTTCCAAACCTGCTCTTTTAACACTTGATACTAACAGATTTCTTGCTTTTTGCAAATTACCTAATCTGTTATCATGACTACTGACTAATGATATTATTTTTTAACTTGACTAATGATGTTTTCTTAACTTAACTTTGTATTTTAGATACTGGAGCTTATCTCCTTAGCCGCTTAACTGAACTTTGTTTGTTACCTTCTCAGACTAGTCCAGGTAAACTGTATATTGTCTCAGCACATTTTGTTAGTACTAATTTAGTAATGTTTTCGTAAACTGCATTGTCTTATTCTGATAGTGGAGCTTTTCTCCTCGGGCCTCTGCTGAAAATGGACATGTATCCAGCCAGACTAGCCCGGTTAACAAATGTAAAATAAATAAATAAATAAAATAAATAAATGGTTTAAAATGGCAGAGAGCACTTTGGCTATGCAGGGCTATCTTCCACACTTTTTGACCAGCCACTGTGTGGAAGGGAAAAAATTACCATCAAAGAGGTCCCTTACTACATATTAGCTAGCTATAGAACTTCAATTATGACTCATGAAAGCCACAACACTTATCTAGAAGAACTAGAGTCTCTCAGAATTAAAGCCAATACCCTTTTACTAAGTTATTTTAACTATCCAGCTATAGACTGTGGTATCTACACCACCACATGCAATAATACAAATTCCCTGGAACAATTAGTTAAGATTATTAACTGGGAGATCATCTTAGAACCTATCTTTACTAATATGGGGGCATCTTGCACCATCCCCTGCATATCATCATCCCCTTCTCCTTCTAAATAAAACCGAAACCAGAGGCTCACTTTGCACGTTGTTCCCTCAGAAGCATTTCTATCTACTCATAAGTGATTCATTGGCAAGATTCAAATCCCCACCAAACCCAACAAAAACTTAACTGAATATGTAGAAGTGCATGCCACCAAACTGTAACAACATATAAGCAGCTGCATAGATGTAGCTGTTTCTATATAACAAGCACAGGGCAAACCCCAGAAACAAACTCCCCTGTTAGAACTATAATATCAACATGCAATATTATAAAAGGAAGAAAATTTTGGAAAAAGTAAGACTAATACCCAAAGCTATAGTGCTCCTGTCATTAAATTAAATGTTAAATAAAATGAATTAATAAATTAAACTACTCAGGTGCTTAATTAAATCCACACAAGCCATGTCTGAGGAAATTGTAGCCACCCATGCTAAATAAAAAAGGCTTTTTTAGTTATGTTTGTAATCTCAGGAGCACAGTGATGCAATTTGCTAAACTTATTGTGAACATTACCTACACTGAAGCTGAAGATATCCGTAAACTACTGCCTAATAAATTCAGATCAAACTTTTCCCCTCTCTGCCATCCCCATCTATCCAACATGAAATACCTGAAACCAACCCATCCCCACCTATCTCACAAGACCAAGACCTGAAGATACTTTCAAATGAAAAATTACTGCATTGATGGGTTCTGACAATATCCTTAGATGCATATTGTATAACATGAAACATGATTTGCCATACCCTTAAGAGCACTGATCAGCCTTAGCCTCTATATGGGTTTTGTATCAAGTGAATGTAGAATAGCAAGAGTCACTCACCGGCATAAGTGAGACCCTTCATGGAACCAGGAAATTAGGGGTCTCTAAGACTGACCATCCTCATATGCAAAAACATATAAAGACTTTTCATGGAACTAACCAATGTGAAGATATGGCACCTTTAAACAGTGGACCCATCTCAATTTAGATTTTTTAAAGTTAGGCCATGCTTACTCAACCTGTTGCAGTCCTGCAAAAATGCCACCAAAACAACGGACAAAGTTAAATGGCACACATCCCCTACCTAGACCTGCCCAAGGCTTTTGACACAATCTCCTACTCAGGAATAGTAGACAAGCTTAATAAACTAGGACTAAGTCCATATATCACCCAGTAGATTGTCAACTGGCTTGCAGGTAGAATATGGAAGATCAAAATAGGGGAAGCTATGTCCACTAAAACACCAGTCACTAGTGGAGTCCCCCAGGACTCAGTTCTAGCACTTTTCCTGTTTAGTATCTACTTCTCAGAAGTTAAAGCCAATACTAAGGGTCTCTGGCTGACCAAGTTTGCAGATGACTGCAAGCTAGGTGCAGTTATTGAATCCCCAAAAGACTTAGCCATCCTGTAGGAAAGCTCATCCAAAAAAAAATACTAGTGCCAGAATCATGGATTAATGCTAAGTATCAAAAATTGCATTATTGTATTCTCAGGGAAGTCTGTCCCAGGGAACTACCACATTCATAGTATGACCTACTTGTTCAGGATCTGGGAACTTATGTAGACAGTTATCTAGGTTTTGACCAACAAGTATCCACTGTGGTAAGGAAATTCTTCTTTATAATACAACTCATTAACAAATATATTACTTCAAGGTCCAAGGATGTAATTGCCCCCCTTATCTTAGCTCTCATTAGGACAGCCATTGAGTATTATGCTCCCTTTGGCATGTATCTGGCCAGACACATGCTTCAAGTAGAATACCACAGAGATACCTTACAAAAGGACACTATGCTTAAACAATTTGCCCTACATAGACCACCTTGAAGCCCATACTTTGTCTCTTACAGACTGCTATTAGGAGACCACCTGTGTTTGGCATGCAAAACATCCCTTGACTCAGTACGGATGGACCTACTACTCATCAGCAAGTCAAATGACATCAGAAATACTTGGTCTATGGATCTAAACCTCTTCTGCAACAGTAACAGAATGGTATGGAGGGACAGATATGTCTTACACAGAATATTGTTGTTCTGGAACAGACTCCCCATCCACATAAAAGCTTACGCTATGACTGGGGCCTTACTAAATATCTGTGGTATGATTCCAGTTATTACCACTAGAAGTAATATATAGTCTATGAATGATTAGGGTTAATCTAAACACTAAATGGATTGGTAATTTCAAGCACTAAACAGTAAAATTTGTCTAGTCTTGTAACAGCCTACAAGGGTAGTTAGCAAAATATAATCTATGAACCTAATGAAAATGTGTGGGAGCAAAATAATTTGTTGCAATCTGCAGAAAATAATCTCATATTTAAACTACCAGTTGAAGAAGTCAAATCTAATATTTTTCATTGATTCCAAGGCCAGATGTCTCAGGAGAATGAATAGTTAACAAAGATAACACAACTACAATCTCACTACTAAAAATTAACAGACCTAAACCAATGTTTAAAGCCATCTGAGATGCTAAGACCTAAGACTGGCCTTTGCTTGATGATCCTGTTTGATTAGCAATTATATAAAGACTGAAGCTTTTGGAAATGAGGAACACATCACCTATAAATGGACAGCGCGGTGGTGCAGTGGTAGCATTGTCACCTCACAGAAAGAGACTCTCTGGTTCAATTCTTGCCTGGGGTGCCTTCTGTCTGGAGCCTGCATTTGTGTGGGTTTCCTCTGGGTGCTCCAGTTTTCTCCCACATTACAAAGCATGCATCTGGAGTGTTTCTCCCCAGGCCTCTGTTGAAAATTGGCTTTGTTCCAAGTCGGACTTTCCTGGTAAACAAATCTTAAACAAATAAAAATGATGAGTGAAGTGCTCAATCGATCAATAAGCAGGTGCTGTCCTCTTCTTAAACTTTCTGTTACATTTGCACAGTTTCAGGAAAAGAATGTGCTGAGCTACACGCCTCTATGGTGCAATTTGTTAAAGAAACCTAAAGGAGAAAAGCAGTTCGAGGCATGCTGTCACTCATTCTGGCCCTGATGATTATTAGGATGTAAAAAAATTTGTAATGTAAGCCATAGCCTACATAGCTAGCTTCACATTCTGTTCAAGAATCAGTAATATAAGTTATGTGGTAGTTCAACCAAGCACAAGTCTCTGATCTCAGACCAATGTGGGTAGTCATCAGGTTTTACTATGATCTTGTGATTATTAACTATGACAACATAACAAGCATAAACACACCAAAACCAACAAAACAGGACAACAAAATGAAATGTCTGGTCATACCACTTATGAATGCAGAATAATGTACACCACCAGCAGACAGAAATTATAGTTAGCAAATGCTTTCATTCTTTAATAACACAAAATGTCCACAGACCAATAATTACATCAAAGAATACATATATCTATCTATCTATATCTATATATATATATATATATATATATATATATATATATATATATATATATAAATATATATATATAAATATATATATATATATACCCAGAACATCATGACCTCAATTTAAATAAATTAATAAAAATGACCCTTAAATGCAAATTAAAGAGGCATATACATACAAGATAACAATGTAATAAAACTGATGATAATAAATGCAAGCATTATAAATAAACAAATATTATTTTCAAATGTTGACTTATAATTTAAGTTTTAAAAAACATTTTATGTTAATAGTATCATTTAAACCAGGGGTTTTATCAGCTGCAAGTTTAATTTGCCAAGTAGCTTCTCTACATTGAAGCATACTACATAATGACCCCCATGATTAATATTAAACAGCTTGTCCAATACAAAAAATGCACGTTTTCTAAAAGTACTGCAACACAAAGAATGCTTAGCCAATGCATTATTAAGATTTTGTTTCTTGATGGGCAATGTCTGTTCGTAGATATGTTCTGTAAGCATCCTATTAGTCTAGCCAACATAAAATACTGGATAGGACACACAATAGGCAAGATAAACTACATTTTTGGACTTACATGAAAATTTATTTTGAGCCAAAGAAGTTTTGCATATGTGAGCCAAGAAGACTGAACTAGCACTGGATCTATAATAGCAGAATTTACGTGAATGGCAACTATAAGTACCAAAGGGTCTGGTTTGATCAATGGATTCTGTCAAACAGAGGATTGTATCAAAATAACTAAATACATTAAAATATTTCTTGCAGGTGTAGTTGGGTGACTCTCCAATTATTTTGGATAATTATTTGTTACCCAAAACTATGTTACAGTTCAAAGAACTAATATTCCTAATATTACTCATATCTTTGCTAATGGGTAATGCAAATGAGTTGTTAAATAAGTTCACATTTCATTCTTTAGGTGTTATAGTGTAACCTTTTAATAAAATAGGAGCAAAGATATTTTCTTACTTGGAAATAATTTCATTTTGAACATCCACTAGCTTACCTAAAGGTTAACTCCAAGATATAAATAAATCCACCAGTTTGTTAGATTCATCTAAAAAAATCAGCATAGTTATTAACTTGCTTCATATAATAAGTTTCCTGTTTACTATATTCCACTTTATAAAAGTGGGATGCATGCTAGAATTATGAATATAGTTATTTGCAAATGTAGACTTACAAAAAATATGACTATGAAATATATTTTTGAAGCATCCATATCTTTAAGCAAATCTAAAAAATTAACTGTAGTACCATGGGCACTAATAGTAAATTTTAAGAAATCAATACAAAAATTAATAACTGACAAAAAAAATCAAAAATTCATCAAATGTATTGTTCCATATGAACAATAAATCATCTATGTAATATTTATAAAATGAAACATGATGAAATAAAGGATGCTTAACTAGAATTATACAACATCAATGGTAATCAACATGTTTTCAGTACTATTAAATTGATCTTGGTAAATCTAAACATACCCATGAATCTTGTAGATAAAACGGTGATTGTTGCACTATAGGATTAACTATAAAATCTGAATATAATATAATATAATATAATAAACCTCTCTGAATGTACTGTAGATAACTGCCTGTTATTGACTTAATGCTTACCCTAGAATCTCTGTTTTTTTTCTTTTTCTAGTCAAACTCTACATCTACTTACCATACTGCAGCTCCTACAAAACAGTGTCTATGGGATTGCAATTGGCCACCACAGTCTCTAACAACAAAAATATTTCTCTCCCAACAATTAAACAGTGTAGGTTACAAATATAAAAAAGTTTGTTAAGCTCTCTTTTACCATACTGCGTAACAAAGTAAGTCACCATTTTAGTCAGCCATAGGGCTCTTAATGCTTAATTTTTGGCTCCTTCTCCTGTAACTAAAGTAAACTGACTCATAAATTTGTCTCTCTGACCCTAACTTTTACAGCTATACCTTGTACCTCTGTGGCTTTCTAACACTCAGACATAGATTCTTGTTTGAAAGTTTTACTTATTTGTCTGACATTTAAACAATTAACCCTGATAAAAACCTCAAAATTGTATACTGTTGGTCTGTCTTTCTTGCTAAAAGTAAGTAAAGTTAAAGTGCTGAGTGAAGGTTTTAGGCCCTTATATATAACTTACCTGTGGTGTGGTTCTGCCCACTTCACTCCCCCTCACTCAGCTCGGGCTGACTTCACTCTCCTCCCACCCCAAGTATCCTCAAATTTATACTTTCACCTCATTGTCTGGTGACTCCCACAGCCCCCTCCCACCACTATAACGTGTGCTCTCACCCTATCACTCTTCCAAACTTGTCACCAATCTTCCCCTTTTCCCTGCCCACCTTGGGCTGCCTCCTCTGTGGCTTTCCTCTCTCACACTTAGGTCTTTCACTCCCTAGCACACCTACTATCTCCTCACATATTCACTATTTCCACCCCTCAATACTGTTCCTTCCCTCACACCGCTTATCTCTAGCCACCACCCTTCCCTAATATATTTCTTTATATTTTCCCTATAACTCTTCCCCTCCTTTTTCCATCACACAATGCTATCTTTACTGCTATTCTCCCACTTCTAATCTCACAAGCCCTAAGCACTTCCTACCACACTGAGCTACATATCTTCCCCTCGTCCCCCAACTTTCCCTTTCCCAGACCTCTTCTAACATATAACGAAGCTCCACTGACTACTCCCCCCTCTCTTTTCTGTCTCTCCCCTTTCTATGTCTTAAATTTAAACTCATGGCCTCCCCTACTCTTACTCCTAAGCCCAAACTCAAGTACCCCATTCCCCTTACTGACCACCCTCACCTTTTTCATCTTGTCTTTGCTCTTCTGGTTTCTAGTGACATCCATCCCAGTCCTGATCCCTCCCCTCTCTCCATTCCACCTCCACCTTCATCTGCTGCCCCCCAAAAAAAACATCCACAAATATCTATAGCTCCAAACATCTCTCTATCTCTGCAATGAACATCCAAAGCCTAAGCAACAAAACATCTGAACTTCACACATGGTTGGCCCAACACAAACCTCAAATCCTGGCCCTGTCGGAAACCTGGCTAAAACCTCATATTAATTCCTTTGAATGTCTCCCACCTCAATACAATATCTATAGGTCTCATAGGACACCCAAAAAGGAGGTGGGGTGGCTATCTTGTACTCTGTTTCACTGACGCTAACACCTATAGACATTGTCTGCTTAGTTTCTCCCCTGCTGAACTACTACTCCTAGACTGCCACATAAATAATTATAGGAAGTTTGCTATTGCCTCTATCTATATCCCCCAGGTAAAAACATCCCTATCCATGAACATATACTCTCCTGGATAAACACCTCCCATCCCCTTTAAAACCATAATTCTTGGAGATGTTAATATAGATTGGAGCTCCCTTATTGGTGACTCACCCCAATATTTCCTAAACCTGTATGGATTTTTACAACTGATCACTACCCCTACCCACTACAGTAAAAATGCTACTGGTTCAACAATTAACTGGATCTTGACCAATTCTCCAAACAACTATTGTAACCCTTCTACCTTCCCTGACTCTTAATGACCATTCTCCCATCTCTATCCTAAGGCAGTCTCCTCATCTCTCTAAGCCCCATCTCTACAGAGATTGTAGGAAACTGACTAATGTTTCCCCTGAAACCTTTAACTATAGACTCTGCCATCAACTGGTCTTTCCTAAAAACTCTCCCGCTCAATGATGCTGTTACTAAATTCAACCAAATTTTCCTTGATGTCCCAAACACTCTTGCCCCAACTCACAAAATCAGAAACAAATCTAATTTCACACCCTGGGTCTCCAAAGCTACTCATGCTTTGATGTATGAAAGAGATACTCTATGGAAAAAATAACAAACCACTAAAACTCCCACCTTTCTCCAAGGTTATAAGCAACTCAGAAGCCATGTAAAAAAAACTTATTATTTTGGTTAAACATCAATATTTCCCTAAATTTCAAAGCTCTCACCCAGATGACCCCAAAAAATTCTGGAGTACTATCAACTCCCCGTTCCACACTGGTTCTCCTACCATCCCTAATCCTTTCCCCCTGTCACTATCCCTCTGAAACTGCAGACTTACTCAACAAACACTTCATAGACAGCATCTCTAAACTCCTACCCTCTGGTAACGCTACTCATCCCAACTTTTCTGTGTCACCCTCACCTCCCCCTAAACCTCTGTGCTCCTCTGTCTCTCAGCCTTTTACCTTGTAACCTGTTTCTACAAAATATATCAAATCCCTGCTTCTTAAACTAAGACTATGCTCTCTGTCCACTGATAAACACCCTCCTCAATTTCTGATATTGCTGCTGACTCTATTGCACATCCTGTATCTATCTTAATTAACAGCTCCATTCAGGAATCTACCGTACCTGAAATATGGAAATCCTTCTATACCACTCCTCTGCGCAAAGGTGGCAACTCTGTTGAACCCTCTAACTATACACCAATTGCTATTCTCTCAACTCTCTCTAAGGTCCTTGAAAAATTTATACATACTCAACTACTGTCCTATCTCATTCACAAAAAATTCCTCATCCCCTCGCAATATGGTTTCCTCCTTAAACACAGTGCCTCGACTACCTTACTATCCTTTACTCAAAAGGTTGCAGAAGCTAGGGACAACAACCTCCTCATCTCCTGTCTATTTCTTGATCTCTCTAAAGCCTTTGACACTATGTCTCATCCCATCCTTCTTAACAAATTCTCAGACCTAAACCTCTCTCCTTCTACTCTTGTCTGGTTCCAATCATACCTTACTGGCAGAAAACAAGCTGTTAGATGGCAGCAGACTTTCTTACCCTTTCTTGCTGTTCAAACAGGAGTATCCCAAGGCTCCATACTTGGACCGTTCTTTTTCAACATTTTACAAACAACCTACATTCATCCTGCAGTCTCTCATCTGTAATACATTACACAGATGACTTTATATATCTCCAATACTATCTCTGACCTACACACACTAACACAGAATTCCTTTATCTCTGTTGATAAATGGCTCAGAAATAATAAACTAATCTTTAACCCAAAAAAAACTCAATCCTCTTCCTACCTCAGACACTCTCTCACTTTAAATCCAACTTTTCTCTTTCCTCCCTAGATGGCACCACTATCGCCCCTGCCTCAAACACCAAACACCTTGGGGTAATAATTGATGACCAACTAAAATTTGACTTGTACATAGAACAGGCCATCAAAAAAACCCACCAAAAACTCGGACTACTTTATCGGAACAAAAAATTCCTCACTACTGTCACTAAACGCACTCTGGTGCAGGAATTTCTCTTACCTAGTCTTCTATAAGTTTCCCCCTCCTTACCAATATCCAAACTACCTCAGTGCAGAAACTGGAACAAACATACAACAAAATTGCCAGATTTATTCTAAACCAACCACTCTCGTCGCATTGCTGCCTCTTACTAAACAAATTTCAGTGGCTGGAATTTCTGCACCTTTTCCTACAATCGCAACTCCACACTACCTTTTCCATTCTCAACAACCCCTCTGCCTGCCCTGCTGTCACCTCCCATGTTACCAATTTAATGGTACTGAAACCACGTTTATTACCATTGATGTTATATCTCTATATACCTCTATACCCTGGGACATTGGTGTTGATTTTGCCGTGATGTATTTATGCAAATTTACTATTTTATCTTATGATCAGATCAGTACTATTTGTTTGCTATTAGAATTAGCATTAACTAATAATTATTTTATTTTTAATAATGATATATATCATCAGTTAAAGAGTGTATGTATTGGTGCAAAAATGGACGCATTGTTCACCAATCTAGTCATGGCATGGTGGGTGCATGTCTTTCTAGTTTAGCATCCTTTATTCTGTCATGATTTATTTTATAAACATTACATAGATTATTTATTGTTCATATGGAACAGTACAGTTAATGAATTTTTGATGTTTTTGTCAACTATTAATCGTAGTACTGATTTCTTAAAATTCACTATTAGTGCCCACTGTAATACAGTTAATTTATTTTTAGAATTACTTATAAATAAGGATGCTTCAAAAATATATTTCATAGCCAGACTTTTCATAAACCTACATTTGCAAATAACTTTGTTAATTATTCTAGCATGCATCCCACTTTTATGAAGTGGACTATAGTACATGGGCAACTTATTAGATTAAGTAGGTTAATCAGCAATGATGGTGATTTGTTAGATGAATGTAATAAATTGGTGGATTTATTTATATCTAGGGGTCACGCTTTAGATAAGCTAATGGATGTTCAAAGTGAAATTATTTCCGAGCGAGAAAATATCTTTGCTCCTATTTTATTAAAAGGTTACAATATAACATCTAAAGAATCAAATGTGAACTTATTTAACAACTCATTTACATTACCCATTAGCAAAGATATGAGTAATATTAGGAATATTAGTTCTTCTAACTGGGACATAGTTTGGGGTAACAAAGAATTATCCAAAATAATTGGACACCTGCAAGAAATATAATAATTTATTCAGTTATTTTAATAAAAGTCAGTGTTTGACAGAATCCATTGACCAAACTGGACCCTTTGGCACTTATAGTTGCCATTCAAGTAAATCCTGCCATTATATATCCAATACCAATTCAGTCTTGAATCAAATGTGAGGCAAAAATGTTGTCCAATGCCACCAAGCACGACCAGTCAGCAGTTCACCAAAAATGTTTAATGAATATTGTTGTTGTTAGGGGTCGCCACAGCGGAACTCCGGTCTGCTAATGATTGGCAGTAGATTTTTATGTGCCGAGTTGCCAGCCCTGACACACAGCCTTCAATGAAGGTATGCCCATTCACGCATGTCTCCACACAGAAGACGCTCTAGCTGAGAATTGAACAGGACAACGTCTTACTGTGAGGCAACAACGCTAAAGTGCTTTCATCAGGAATACATCAATGACTTCATCAGAAACATTAAAACAAGTTGTCCACACATTATAAAATGTTCCAAACTACATCATATGATAAAAACCACAAATACAAACCCTGGCTGTACATTTAGTTAATTGAATTCAGTTAAATTCATTTAAAGTAACAAACCCCCATTTTTCTCCCCAAATAAAAAGTATAAATATAAAAGCATTCTAAAAAACAACCACAGTTAACAAATATGATGTATAAATAGACTGAAGTTAGAGGAGATTTACACATTTAAAGCTTTTAATTTTAAGACACTGCTTATAGATACACTATCATTCAAACCTGGTGCAGAGTATGCATTTAATGTAACCCGCCAGAGTAGTTTTTTATACTTAAGTACAATTTTCCAAGGACCCCCCCATACCTCATTTTTCAGCATGTCAATACCTGAAAAAACAAAGTGGTGATTTTGAAAGTTGGAAATATGCTTAGCAAGAGCATTCGTGTTGTCATTATTTCTAATGTCCCTAATATGCTCATAAATACAGTCACAGAACCTTCTCTGGGTCTTACCTATATAAAAACAGGCACAGTTCTCACAAAGTGCACAATACACCAAGCCAGAGGAGTTACAATCAAAATGAAAGGGAATTTTAACATTAATGTTGTTTAACCTAAGATGGTCACAGACTTTCAAAAATGAACATTGTCTACAATTCCCACATCTAAAGTTACCATTTCTTCTGTTGGAAGATGTAAAATCTAGTGACCCTTCAATAATTTGCTTGATGGTTTTACCTTTTTTATATACAATCAATGGGCCTAAACCCAAGGTGTCAACGTAACCATCAAAACAATGAAAGATGTTCCAATTTTTAACAAGAATTGCCCTTAGCATCTCTGACCTGGAATCATAAACAGTTAGAAACACCCCCTGAAAATCTTTGTCAATGTACTCCTCCTTTCTTGGGGTGATATCACTCACACTTTTATTGGTGATGCTTAACGGTTTGAACACCCTCTCATGTCTCTTCTTATCCACCTCCCTTTCAACATTATGTATCAAATCCTTGGGGTAGCCCCTAGCTGTAAACATCTCAACAAGACAAATCATCTGTTTTTTGTACATTTGGTCTTCTGAGACTAATCTAGCCAACCTGACAAAATGGCCTTTAATGACAGCCTTCTTTTGGTGCACTGGGTGGTTACTTCCAAAGTGCAAGATGCTGTTGCAGTAGGTAGGTTTTCTGTACAGATTACTGCAGTATCTACTTAAACTAACATCTTTGGTCACTTCCACATCTAAATAATGCAGCCTTTATTCATGGAAGGAATATGTGAATTTTAAGAAGGAGGTGGTGTTGTTTAACTGAGAAACAAAGTACGGGGGAGGGGGGTCCTTGGATAATTGTACTTGGGTATAAAGAACTACTCTGGCAGGTTAAATTAAATGCATACTCTGACCAGGTTTGAATGATAGTGTATCTATAAGCAGTGTCTTAAAATTAAAAGCTTTAAATGTGTAAATTTCCTCTAACTCAAATCTATTCAGACATCATATTTGTTAACTGAGGTTGTTTTTTAGAATGCCTTTATATTTATATTTTTTTATTTGGGGAGAAAAATGGGGGTATGTTACTTTAAATGAATTTAACTGAATTCAGTTAACTAAATGTATGGCCAGGTTTTTTATTTGTGCTTTTTATCATGTGATGTAGTTTGGAACACTTTATAATGTGTGGACAACTTGTTTTAATGTTTCTGATGAAGTCATTGATTTATTCATAGGTTCATAGGTTCATAGGTTCATACTAGGCTATCTGCCCTAGGGCATTTATAAGCCTAGCCAGAGTGTGTTTGGCTTTCACCACCCATTTCAAATTAATTTTGCTATGCCCTTTTTTGAGGTTAGTATACTGTGCCTCTGTCTAACAGTGACACAGAAGTGATACCCGGGGTAAACCTACTATCCCCCATCCACTCATCAAGATTCCTCTTGAAAAGAGTCAATGAGGGACTCTGCCTAACCTGGACTAAGATTTTATTCCAGAGTGAAGGGAGCCTCTAGGTTATGAATCTGTCCCTCCAGCATGTCCTATTTATTTCAGTGCTGAGCTTCAAGTCTCTCAAGTGCGTAACTCGATGGGATTTGGATTTTCTGAGTTGCAGCATGTCCATTAATTCTGGGTTGGACATGGCTTTATACGTCAGGCACACATCGCCTCTGAGCAGGTGGTATGCCACTGAGTAGAGCTGGAGTTTCTTTAACCGGGCAGCATATGGCATCTGTTTGAGCCCTTTGATCCTCTTGGTGAGGTACTTTTGGGGTCTTTCCAGTTGCTGCAGGTGTTTGGTAAGGTACATCCCAATAGGGGCATTGTACTCAATTATGGGCCTGATGAGGGATGAGTAAAGAGGCACGATGACCTCCCCTGATCTAGATGTGAATCCCTTCATGATTAGGTGGGCTATATAAAATGTTTTTCCAACCACTTTGGCCACGTGGTTGTCAAATTAGAGATTGCTATCAACTTGGGTCCCCAGGTCCCTAATTAATTCTTCCATACTTAATGGATTACCACTTATGTGGTAATTTGTGGGCACTTTGTTTTTGCCAAAGGGGATGACTATACACTTTTTGGCATTTAGCTTGAGGCCATGGCTCTGGCACCAGTTGTCTGTTTCTATGAGGCCCTTTTGGAGGATGCTTGTGTCGGCTGGAGAGTCGATTATGGCACCCAGTTTGCAGTCATCTGAGAACTTGGTCAGCCACAGTCCTTCCGTGTTGGCCTGTACCTCTGAGAAATATATACCGAACAAGAGAGGTCCCAGGACTGAGCCTTGTGGGACACCACTTGTAACTGGTTTGGAGTCTGACATGGCTCCAGCAATTCTAATCATGTGGGTTCTGTCCTTGAGCCAGTTTGCAACCCATCTAGTGACATAGGGATTTATATTTAAGCTGGTGAGCTTATCTATAATGCCCGAGTGGGGTATTGTATCGAAGGCTTTTGCGAGGTCCAGGTAGGCTGTGTGGACCACCTTCCCCTCGTCAATGGCATTGGTGACTGTTTCAAAGAAATTGACCAGGTTTAAGAGGCAGGATCTGCCCTTAACAAAGCCAAACTGGGTAGGATTCAGTGACTGTAGGTCCCCAATATCTTTATTTATAAGGTCCATGATGATCCTTTCCATAGCTTTGCAGGCCAAGCTAGTCAGGCTTATGGGGTGATAGTTTCCAGGATCCATTGAGGCACCACCTTTATGGAGAGGGACCACCGTTGCTGTACGCCACTCTTTGGGTACATATCCTGTAGTAAGGCTGAGAGTGAACTTAATTTGAACTGTTAATAGCAGCAGTCTGCATTTAAAGTGGAACAGCCTTACAAGATTTCTGCAAATATATAGAGCTGAGTATATTTTTCTGTATTTTCTGTATTATAGAGCTAAATTGTTGCTTATATATCTGTTGTGTTAGTGTCATGCAAATATACAGAGATCAGTATATATTTTTTGGGTTTTATAATTTGCACTCTGGTTCCTCACATCTCTGTTGAAACTTTTTCCCACCCCCACCCCCCCTCATTGTGGTTTCTGTTGCTTCTGTGTTGTTAACTCAAGGTTCCCTTAATTTGAACTGTTAATAGCAGCAGTCTGCATTTAAAGTGGAACAGCCTTACAAGATTTCTGCAAATATATAGAGCTGAATATATTTTTCTGTATTTTCTGTATTATAGAGCTAAATTGTTGCTTATATATCTGTTGTGCTAGTGTTCTGCAAATATACAGAGGTCAGTATATATTTTTTGGGTTTTATAATTTGCACTCTGGTTCCTCACATCTCTGTTGAACCCCCCCCCCCCCATTGTGGTTTCTGTTGCTTCTGTGTTGTTAATTCAAGGTTCCCTTAATTTGAACTGTTAATAGCAGCAGTCTGCATTTAAAGTGGAACAGCCTTACAAGATTTCTGCAAATATATAGAGCTGAGTATATTTTTCTGTATTTTCTGTATTATAGAGCTAAATTGTTGCTTATATATCTGTTGTGTTAGTGTTCTGCAAATATACAGAGATCAGTATATATTTTT
Source organism: Protopterus annectens (assembly GCF_019279795.1). Classification (NCBI taxonomy): domain Eukaryota; kingdom Metazoa; phylum Chordata; order Ceratodontiformes; family Protopteridae; genus Protopterus; species Protopterus annectens. The sequence continues at coordinate 170,491,961 of NC_056725.1, forward strand.
GGGTTTTATAATTTGCACTCTGGTTCCTCACATCTCTGTTGAAGCTTTTCCCCATCCCCCCTCATTGTGGTTTCTGTTGCTTCTGTGTTGTTAACTCAAGGTTCCCTTAAGTTGAACTGTTAATAGCAGCAGTCTGCATTTAAAGTGGAACAGTCTTACGAGATTTCTGCAAATATATAGAGCTAAGTATATTTTTCTGTATTTTCTGTATTATAGAGCTAAATTGTTGCTTATATATCTGTTGTGTTAGTGTTCTGCAAATATACAGAGAACAGTATATATTTTTTGGGTTTTATAATTTGCACTCTGGTTCCTCACATCTCTGTTGAAACTTTTCCCCACTCCCCCTCCCTGTTCTGGTTGTAGTTTAAATTTGGTGGCTTTTGCAGTGCCCGCCCCACTGTAGATTTGATCTAGGACACTCCCCCAGTCCCATCTCTTTACCACATTCTACCTAATAAACCCTTTCTGCACTTGCTTTTAGTCCTTTTTAATTTAATTACATTTTTTCAAACTGTGTGTGGACTAATATTGCTACATACTCAAGTGTGCCAGCTTGCACTGCATATGAATTGTTTTTACTACTGTTTTTGCTACTTTTCTGAAAAAAAAAATTGTAAGCCTGATTCCTACCTTTCCTGTAATTAGTGTTCCATATACAGATTTGCTGTATCCAGGACTATTTGTAAGCTTCTGAGCCCCTAAGCCTTTCTGTGTTGGAGGGAAGCCTTCTAGCTTATCAGTGGGAGTGGTAAGCACTAGGTAACCTGTCTACCACATAAGGAGTGGTTCTGGCCCAGGATTTGTAGTTATTGGCTTTTTGGGCGGTCTTCCATCTCTCTCAACTTTCTGATTTGAAGGCCTGCATTTGCACTTGTTTCTGTCCTGTAACTCCTGGGCCCATCTCATTTGCGCACTCAAAAAAAAAAAATCTGCTTTTACTGTATTTGTGTTTCTTCCTACTTAATTTTGCTTTTGCGTCATCTTAGAAGTACTCAATTGTATTTATTACTGCTTGGTGTAACTCATTCTAAGCCTTTTAGTTTAAGCACTTGGGCTTCAGACCAGTTTTTTTACATTAGGAAGGTTTGTGGTCTGCACTGTGGTGGCAGGACAGGTAGCTTACATCCTTCTAAGTTGGGAACTGCTAATTGAGGGCTCAGTGTCTGTTATTCTAAAAGTGTATTAATTCTATTTTAAGCACTTGGGCCTCAGGCCAGTTATTTTACATTAAACGGGTTCGTGGTCTGCACTCTTGTGGGAGGAGAGGCTGGACTCAGCCCTTCTAGCTGGAAATTTCTGGTTAAAGGCTTATAGTGCCTGCATATCTAAACTGCTTCTTACTGAAATTGGTACACCTTATTTGCTGTAGCATAGACTAGATCCAGGCCTGCTGAATCTGGCTTTGTTTGTATAACCTGAGCACGAATCCAGGCATTCTTTAAAGTATTCAGTTGTATTTATTAGTAACTTGATTAAAGTGTAGCTATCATTCTAAGTCTTTTGGATTAAGCACTTGGGCTTCAGACCAGTTGTTTTACATTAGGGAGGTTTGTGGCCTGCACTGTGGGGGCAGGACAGGCAGCTTACATCCTTCTAAGTTGGGAACTGCTGATTGAGGGCTCAGTGTCTGTTATTCTAAAAGTGTATTAATTCTGGTTTAAGCACTTGGGCTTCACACCAGTTGTTTTACATTAAGAAGGTTTCTGGTCTACACTGTAGTGGCAGAACAGGTAGCTTACATCCTTCTAAGTTTGGAACTGCTGATTGAGGGCTCAGTGTCTGTTATTCTAAAAGTGTATTAATTCTAGTTTAAGCACTTGGGCTTCAGGCCAGTTATTTTACATTAAAAGGGTTCGTGGTCTGCACTCTTGTGGGAGGAGAGGCTGGACTCTGCCCTTCTGAGCTGGGAATTTCTGGTTAAAGGCTTATAGTGCCTGCATATTTGAACTGCTTCTTACTGAAATTGGTACACCTTGTTTGCTGTAGCATAGACTAGATCCAGGCCTGCTGAATTGAACTTTATTTGTATGCTGCTTGTTTGTTTGCTTGTTATTTCCCTGAAATGCTAATTCCACCTAAAAC
>NC_056725.1:170814045-170829045 GCF_019279795.1 Protopterus annectens
AAAAGTAAAAAGATGCTTCTCTGATGCCCCACCCCACCCAAATCATTGCTAGTACTGGTGTGTAAACCTGCAGCTAAGAACTATTGGCAGAGAGGGTATCTGCATGTTTGTAGAATGCATGCAGAAAAGTAACAGGTAAATAGGTGCAGTGCAGAAAACTAGCAGGTAAATACGTGTAGTGCAGAAATTTAACATTAAATACATGTAGGATATCAGCTAATATCGAAGGAATTAGACTGGTTGCACTATGTTCATAAGTAATATTAGAGAATTCATTAGATTAGTTAGGAGGTAGTTAGTGAAATCAGAGCCCGCTGTCATGACAGATTTTTAAAAAACATTATTTGGTATGAAAACAAGTATTTCAAAAACATGTCCATTGAACATGACACAGAGACAGTCATTTTCTACCTGATTTTGTACGGGTCTATATTATAACATTGAAATCTACAAGATCGAATGTTATAGTATCGAACCCTAAACACCGAAATCCGCAAACATCGAACAGTCAGAATAGCGATTTTTTTTCCCAGGGAAAAAAATCGCTATTCCAAGAAACATTCACACAACATAAACACACACAAAAAACAGCAATCCACACACATGCACTTAAACTCCTACACCTAAACCTAAACTAAACTTTACATACACTACTAGCTATCCACTTACCTTAACCCTAAGGTCCGTCACTATCGCACACTCACCCACGCCCTAACCCTAACTCACCTAACCCGCCCCCTAACCTACACACAACCGCACACTTACCTGACCCACTCCCTAACCCTAACTCACCTAACCCGCCCCCTAACCCTAACCTACACACAATCGCACACTTACCTGAACCCGACCTGTAACGCTCCAACATATCGAACGCTGCAAACAGCGAAGCCACAGCAACAGCCCACCAAATTCTTTCCCTGGGAAAGAATTCGGTGTCCTGCACCTTTGCTGTTTTCAGCGTTTGACAAAACTGGTTCGATATTATGACATTCGAATTTTATAAAATTCGATGTTATAATATAGACCCATTTTGTATCACCTCATCTAACTTTGCTTATATCTTTTCAATTTTTTTACTGGTTCAATAAAAATATACTCACAAGTTACAGCTTCCAGTAAATATCTTTTTATCTGAAACCTGAGCAGTTCGAACTGTGTACACCAGTTCACTCTGCCATTCTTGCTGTATATTACGTTCTTTGGTCTACCAGTCTGTATGATCATATGATATTTATTTATTCAGTTATTTATTTACTTCTTATACCAGTAACATGTATAGTTTTTGTTTTTGTCTTAGGGCCCACGATGTGGCTCAGTAGAGTCACCTGCCCAAACCCCTAACTGGTCAGCTGAGAAATACCCTCCAGACCATGCATTTCAGCAAGGAAAAAAATTCTTTCTTTCTTGTGTCTCTCTTTGTTAGTTAAGAACTTCTTCAGTTTCATGTAGTAACTTTTGCAGGTTTATGTTAGCCAGCAATAGGATAAAAAAAATAAGTTTAGCTGTTATAACTCTCAGCAATGCCAAGTAGGAATATTTGCATGGTTTAAGCTTTTCCTGGCAGTCTCTCACCTTTCCCATCATTGAAGATCCCCCACTTCAACCCAACTTACAATGTGATAGTTGTAATAATATATATATATATATATATATATATATATATATATATATATATATATATATATATATATATATACACACACACACACACACACACACACACACACACACACACGACGGCACAGTGGTGCAGTGGTAGCATTGTCACCTCACAGAAGATGTTCTCTGGTTCGATTCTTAGTTGGAGTGCCTTCTGTGTGGAGTCTGCATGTCCTCCCTGCATTCATGTGGGTTTCCTCCCACATTACAAAGACATGCGTCTGGAGCGTTTCTCCCTGGGGCCTCTGCTGAAAATTGGCTTCGTTCCAAGATGGATTTTCCCGGTTAACAAATGTTAAATAAATAAATAAAATAAATAAATTGGCTTAAACCCTGCATAAACAACTCTAACTCTAAAATTACACCTCTCAGTTATAATATCATCCCAAATGGCCGTATAAAGAGGAACGGTGATGGTGTTGCTTCCCCAGCAACTACCAAATTTCCACTTGCAACAAACCAATACCAAAATTCAATGCAGCAGAGCTTCTTATACTTTCCTAAAATTAAACAATTATACACAAATATGTATTACTGTTCTTTCCATCCTTCCTGGCAACATTTTAGCTATACTAGAACATATTCTACACAGAATAGCCATAACACTTCCACAGTTAATAACCCCACATATTATAACAAGACATCAAATTCCCTATTAGACTGGATCCTAGTATTGAACCCTAGGAAATACAGCAGCTCAGGTACAATGTTTGACTGTCTCAGTGATCATCTCCCAGTCTATACAACCAGATATCTCACACATCCACTTAAACAGCATGTTTATACAACAACAAACAAGCTTTCCAAGGTTAACCCAGAAATGTTCATTACTACCCTAGCATCAATTAACTGGAAATTCCTAAAAATCCACCCCTTAGATGATGCTATATATGAATTCAATACAACTTTACTAAATATCCTGAATAGCTTTGCACATCCTATAAGGAAGAAACTGAAAACAAGTAATGCAGTTTGGCTATTAAAAGAGTAGAATGTTAATGCAGGATAGAGGAAAAAACATTTAAAGTATGGCAAAAATATAAAACACTACAATATCTTGAACACTTCACAATGCTTCACAAGTGTACTAAAAAGCAAATTAATGAAGACAAAAACATGACATTCAAAATACTAGCAAATACAACCCTAAAAAATCCTGGACAGCCATTAAAGAAATCTTGCATCCCTGCCGTAAATTCAATCCTAACCCCTCACCCAATAACTCATCACTCAAAACACAATACAATTCTCTAACCAAGGATTCCCCAACATCTAATCCTAACCCTGCCCAGCAGTCGTGTATCACCACATCCACTTTCACCTTCAAACCTGTACCCACATCCTGTATAAAACTACTCATGACCAAACTCAAATCATGCTCTATTTCAGCTAATGACCTTCCAAGTGGATACCTTAAAACAGCAACCAATAGCATTGCGAAACCTGTCTCAATCCTTATAAATAGGTTATTCCAGGAATCCCATGTTCTCTCTGTCTCTGGAAAAAGTCACACATTATCCCTCTACACGAAAGGGGGGGATTCAACAGACATTACTAACTTTAGCTCTATAGCAATCTTATCAGCCCACTCCAAAATACTTGAAAAATGTATTCAAAAACATTTCTAAATTATCCCCTTTGGGAAGGACTCCTATCCCCTACACATCATGGCTTCTGTCCTTCTCATAGTACTAGCACTGCCCTTCTAACCTACAGCATATTGATACTATCAATAAAGCTAGAGATAACAACAAACTAATCTCCTCCTTATTTCTAAATGTGTCTAAAACCTTCAACACAGTTTGTCACAGCAAAAGTCTACTTCAAATGTCCTCATTAGGTCTCTTTCAACCCACTCTTCTATGGTTCAAAAGCTACCTATACAAAAAGATTAAGTCAGTAAAATGGCTCCTCACTCTCTCTCCATACCTCCCAGTCACCATTGGTGTACCATAAGACTCAATCCTTGGTCCCCTTCTCTTTAACGTTCTCACCAACACCATCCACAGAGCACAACAGTCCTTCCTAATACAGTATATAAATGACTCCAGGCTTATTTGGACATCTGACAATGTGGCACATCTCCAAAAAAGTATTCAGGAAGCTTTAACATCAACTAAAACATGGCTTTGTAGCTCATAACTCATGCTCAATCCTAAAAAAAGCAAATTACTACTTTTTTCACCAAATCTCTCTCCTATGAAAAAACAAAATTTAAAGTCCTCTTTCGATAATACAACCATTTAAGTCATTTCTGATAGAAAAAGGATGATAATGGATGATCATCTTACATTCAACCTACAAAATTGCATAAGAAAAACTCATAAAAACTAGCATACCTCCCAACCATACTGAATTACTTGGTATTTACCGAGTTTTGGGGTCCAAATGAAGGGGTGCCACGATTCCCGATTGACACCCCTTCATTTCCGATTTTTTTGCTTCTTTTTTTTTATTTTTTTTTAATTCATGCTGTCGGAGCTGACATCATCACGTGCGCAATGACGTCAGCGCTGTCAGGGCTACCAGCCAGTCGGAATTTAGCTCAAGGAGCTCACGTCATTATTTCCAGCTGGCGGCGAGCGGGAAGGAATACAGCACCGAGTACTAGGCAGTAACGCTTTTATTTTTTTTCCAAGCTGGCTGCGAGCAGGAATACAGCAGCAATGGAATTACAGGCAGCAGTGCTATCAGTTTTATTTTTCCAAGCAGCAGGCAGCGTGAGCAGGTAAGCGTGGGACGGAACGTCCTCTTTCTTTACAGAAGCAGTAATCACAGGCTGCAAGATCCCTGTGGAACCTGTGGCTATAGCTTAACAAAAGGATTAGGGGGGACGTTTTAGGATAGTGTGGTGGGAAGAATCACATTCCATGAATTGTAGGTGATGCTTTCCTCAAGTCTGTGCTATGAAATGGAACAGTCACTGCATGCAGTAATGCTTCATGCCTGCAGGTAATGGCAAATGACTCAAGTCACAACTTATGTGTTTTTTTTTTTTTTTTTTTTTTAAATAATTACTTCAGCTGCTTGTCTGATGTGTAAATGCTTGGAAAGAATAGCTTGGTCTGGAGATTTTTAAAACAAAACAAAAAATGCTTTTTGATTATTTTTCTTCTGTACTTGCTTTTCCTGTTGAAAGTGAAACAGCCATTTTGTGCTTTCAAGTTGGAATTGTGTGACATGCATTTGTGGATCAGTAATCCTCAGTAGAGAAGAACTTGTTGGCATTTGGAAGTTGTCTTCAGACTGCATTCATAGTGTTTTAGCCTAAATAAGAGAAAATCTCCAATATGTAGTTGCAAAATGTCTGATCGAGCCTTATTGCTGCAGTGCCTAATGATATTAGACACTTGAGCTTTTCTAATAGTTATTCTATGGACATGTTTGAAGAAAAGGTTGTGATCATGTTAGAATTAACTAAATCATGGCAGCTAGGATCACACATGCTCATAACGTGTAGTTTAAACGTCTCTAGTTTCTCACTGTAGAGATCTGTAGCAAGTACAAAATTGTATTTTGTCAGCAACATTGCTTGATGCAGGAATTAAATAATATGGTGATATTATGAGGCAAGATCAGTGGTAAAACATTCCGACCTAACTGTAGCTTTCTATGTCACAGAAAGTAGGTTAGTCAGAATTTGTTTCTGTTAGTCTTCCTTGAGATACAAATCCTGGTTTCTTCTATCCAGAAAGTACTTCAGGTTGAGTGAAGACAGATTGCTAGTTTCATGCTTTTCCAGAAGAGTAAGAATTTACTTTTTTGATGGAAGAATCTGCTTTAACGTTTTGATTTCATTTATATACATCTGCACAGTGTTTACAGGAAGTTAGTGGAAGAGGAAAATTAGTGGTAAATCAGTGTCATACGTATGGTTAATAGTCTGTTTGAAGAACGTTTTAAGCTGTTAATTATTTTCTTTGGTATAGCTGACAATTCTGCTCATAACATGCAGCAGTGTCTTTATACTAACTTACAGGCCTTCCATTTTAGACTTTGAAATGTACAGTGAAATATCACAGTTGCTTAGGAAGAGTCATTTGGTGATGGCTAGATCAGTTACATGCACTGCCAGTTATGGTGAGGTAAACCAATAAATTCAGTGCCAAAAAGTTTACAGTTATAGTGAGGTCACAGCACTAATAATGTATATAGCATTAGTCATTGTACAGGAGGAAATCAACCAGAGCTGCATATGGGGGTATATCGCGACATATGTGGCAGCTAGGAAGTGATACCTCTTTGACATCTGTAATACTACAGTCGGTGAGACTGTAATAATGTTAGTATATCCCTAAGCTAATTGCTGTTCTGCATATATCAGCATCCTTCGTCCAGGGAATGCAGTTTGTTTTAATCAAAGAAAAAAAAACATACTTGATACAACAGTTAATTGCTTTTAAAAACTGATCTTCGATTTTATACATTATGATAGCTCTTAAATATTTGTATTGTTAATTAGTCTTAATGTTTCAGTGTTTATCACATTATTTGAAATTATTATAAATTACTTCTGCATATGCATCCATACATTCAATGGTAAATAGTATGGGAAGAAATAGCCAGGGAATAGTGTTTGTGCATTGATGTACTACAAAATGTAAAAATAAAATCCAAATAATCATTGATTGTAGAAGTAAAGCAGTATGCACACATTAATGTTTATGGTAAATGGGGCAAAATAACCAGGTAATAGGACATTGGAATCTGGTGCCATATTTTGGTTGGTTGTTCTTCAGTTTGCGTTTGAAAGTTGGTATCCCACAATTCCATCGGAGTGGTTGGGGTTACATAATTATGTATGCAAATTAGATGCTAATCAGTGTACAGATTTGTACCTATTTTTCATGGGCCTTGTCCAGATTTTTGATGTTTCCAGGTTGAGAGGTATGAAAACTAGGGATGCTTTATAGAGCCAAAAACATTTTCACCAACACAACTAAAGCTACTCATGGCACTTCTTATCTCCTCCCCACACTTTTTTATCATGCTCTCAACCTTATTAGCCTTCAAGCTTCACAAAAATCAAAACTTGAACAATGCTATCTATAACAAAGTTACAAAATTTGCAGTAAATACCCTTTCAGAACCCACCACTGTATAAAGCTAAAAGCTTAAATTGTTTAGAACTACCCAATCCACTAACATATACACAGATTAAGATCTACCTACAAAGTGCTTGTCCAGCACTAAATAATATTCTATTCAATGATGTTCCTAGTTGGTCATTGTAAACCAATTACCAAATAGTCCTGTCTGTCCACGAACCTGCTGGGCATTTTCTGTACTTGTACTATGTTGTTAAGGCTTGGGACTCCTTATCTCTATCTATCACGTCAATACCCTCCCTCCCAGCCTTCAAAACCATTCTGAAAGACTTTCTAGCCAAAAACTGGCTCTGCTCTTGCTCAGCATCAGTATAAACTATATATATCTATAAATGTGAGCAAATACCTGTTCATACCTTACATCACCTTACTTCTATCAGTTTCTCTCCCCTGGCTTTCTCTCTAGAAACTCATTCTGCCAATAATTAGATGCTGAGTAAAACCACTGAACCTGCACTATATCTTTTAAATACTATATATATATATATATATATATATATATATATATATATATATATATATATGGAAGCAGAGTAGGATTTTCCAAAAATGAAGCTTCAGCAGCAAAGTAATGAATGACAGTGACTAGATATTCTGTGTTAAAAATTATGTATACTGCCTTTGCTGTAAGTATGCAAAACACAAGAAATTAGAGATTCTATGATAATTTATTCCCAGTAAGATGAGCCCTTTCATCATAAAACAGCCTTCTTCAGATTGTATCTTTAAGTCCATGGGTTAATAGGCAAATACTAGACTAGGTGCCTTCGTGGGTTATTTTAAGCTTAGCCAATTTCCCTTTCAAAGGTGAGAGTCAAAATCTGTACTTTATGTCTGTGAAGTAAACACCTTAACCATTATACCAAACCCCAACCCTTTTGAAACAGAACATTTAAATGCTGTAACACGGGGGTATGGGAGAGGGGTCAGCCTGATTTAATAAGATGCTTGAGGGTACATCTGAGGGGGGTGTTATGACTGATGGGGTTGGAATCACCATACTTGCATAAAAGAATCATAATCAACTGCAGTCCTTTGTTCTGCTTGTTTTACATGCCTTCACATTTATCACAGACCAGTTATTATCATAGTTTAAAACACCAGTGATGTTTGAACAGACTTTGAACAATTTGGAAATTATTTAACTCAGAACATTAGGAAAAAAACATTAGAAAAGAATTGCTTGTGGTTTGGACAGCCAAAGCCAGAGTATGCTGAGAATTGTAAATAATTAAAAAAAATGCCAGGCCTTTTCTAGTATGGTCCTCATATAAGTTTGAAATTAAGCCTTGGTATTTGGCTAGAACCTGGAGTATTACGCCCCCTTGTGGCCACCCCATTAGAAAGTAGTTGAGATTTCAAGACCCCCATTGGTGAGACATACATGAAAAGACAAAACATCAAATGTAATAAAGGGGCAAAGCTTTGAAAAACAGTTGCAAGTAGAGAAAGAGAACAAATATTACACGGAGATATCAGAGTGACCCTGCGTGCAGCTCATTGAACCAGGGGTTAACAACCTCAATTTAAAAAGCACATTCATTTATCATGTGTGGGCTTCCTCGGGTATTTTTAATTTGGACCACATTTTCAAATGATCATGGTGGTTGAGGGTATCTGTATTTTTAAAGATATTTTGTAAAACAACAAACAAAGGAATCTCAATATAATTTAAGTAATCAGGAAGTGAAACAAAACACTAAAGACTAAACAAAAAATGTGGTAAACTTATAAAAAGTAAAAAGTAGTAAAAATAGGTGTATAAGCAGTTTGTAATGGTGACCTTGCTTAAGTCCAGTGTAAATATCCAGGTTTAGATGGATCTTAGAAGAGATACAGGATGTCTGCCCAGAGGGTGAGTTGGTGGAAATGGTCCATGGTTGTTCCATTCGTAGCCATTTGTCTTAAGCATGGGTCATGTCTTCCTGGGCAGATTGCAACTCATAGCATCCATGAATTCTCACTCTCCTTCTCTTCCCTATATAACTTAGTGTGGGATTCATGGAATTGTTAAGGAGTAAGCTGATCCCATTGAATTCTCTGGTACGGTGAGTAAAGTAAGGCTGTTGTTCAAGTTGTTAGTCCTATGGTAGTGGTGTTGTGGCTACCATAATAACATAGGTTCATAGGTAGGTACTAGGCTAGTGGCGCTAGAGCCTATATAAGCCTAGCCAAAAAGGTGCCCTGGCTTTCGTCACCCAAGAAAATTATTTTCCTGTGCCCTTGTCGAGCAGAGCCACAGAAGTGATCCCCGGGGTGAATTTCCTATCTCCCATCCAATCATCAAGATTTTTCTTGAAGAGTGCTAATGAGGAGCTTTGTTTGATATAAATAGGTAGTTTGTTCCAGAGTATGGGAAGTCTCTGAGACAGGAATCTATCCCTCCAGCATGTTCTGTTTATTGTGGCGACAAGGTTTAGGTCCCTAGAGCATGTAGCACGGAGAGATTGGGATTTTTTTAAGTGTACCATATCCAACAGCTCTGGGTTTGACATAGCTTTGTATGTTAGGCAGAGATCGCCGCTGATTAGGCGATATGCGATGGAGTAAAGCTGGAGTTTTTTGAGACGGTCTGCATAGGGTATCTGTTTGAGGCCAGTAATCCTCTTTGTGAGGGATTTCTGTGGCCTTTCTAGTTGTTGTAGATGTCTTGTGAGGTACATACCAGAAGGAGTGTCGTACTCTATAATGGGTCTAATGAGTGATGAGTAGAGGGGAACAATGACCTCTTTTTCCTAGATGAGAAACCTTTTGTGATGAGGTGTGCCATGTAGAAGGATTTTCTGACTGCTGTGGTGATGTGATTATCAAAGGAGAGACTACTGTCCACCTGTGTCCCAAGGTCTCTTATCACACTTTCAGTGTTAAGTAGACTACCACCTATGTGGTAGTTCATGGGTACAGAGTTTTTACCAAAAGGGATGACAATGCACTTTTTGGCATTGAGCTTGAGGCCATGGCTTTGACACCAGGCATCTGTTTCAGTGAGGCCCTTTTGGGTCTGCCCTTTTAGGCTGTGATTCACACTTCTCAGTTGTTAGATGCTTTTCAATGAGCAACTGATACTGGGACCTGGTTTAATACAGGCATTAAAGTAGATTTGTCACTCAAGGTCTCTTTTTTTTCCAAAAGTGTGTTTTGTTTCTATTGAGCACTGTCTTTTTAACATGATTTAATAAGTGAAAAGAAAAGGTACTGTGTCCTGTTTTTTCTAGGTTGTGCTTGGCCAGGGCACTTCCAGTAACTTTGTGCCTAATGTCAGATAGATGCAGATCTTACACAGGCACACACACACACACACACACACACACACACACACACACACACACACACACACACACACACCTACATATAAATATGTATGATTTTATATTTGGCTGTCTGCCCAACTGGATGAGTCCCATATGACAGAATCCAGTGATTGTATATCCATTTTACTGAATGTCCATTTAATCAAATTCCAAATAATTGGCACCTCATACCATGAAAAGCATTCAAAGGAAAAACATTTTAATTTGTTTTTTAGGGACCAAGCCCTCCTGCACCCCCTCCTCCAATATCACTTTACTTAAATATACTAACTCCACAGATGCATATCTACACAGAAAAAAGAAACATCACTTACAGGAGATCAAAAACAGAAAACACAACAGCAATTGCTAGGCATTGGTTACACCAATTACTAAGATAAACTTCTTCATGTATTCCTACATATTTGTAACCAAAGAAAGAAGCATATCACTGGTAAATGGTGTATCAAAAAGAAGGTTTGCATATATAGGAGCACATGCAAACCCCATCGCAACACCAAAAAACTGCTTAAAGAATTCCCCCTCACATTATATAAAATTATTTTCTAACACCATCATCATACATTTTTCAACTAATTTAACCTTATCTGTGTTCAAACATTTTAATTTTATGTGACTTTCATGGAATAACTCCATTTCTTGTTCAAGCGTTATACTAGAAAATAGGTCTACAGTATCCACGTCAAAAAACCTATATATCCTTCCCATAAACTTCTCTCAAATCTCCTCAGGAAATCCCAACAGTCTTTTAAAAGATGGCCACCCATAGAAAATAATGGTTTCAACAGCCTTTCAATCATCACTCCTGTAGCATGTGTTTTAGATCCATGAGCTGAAACTGTCAGTCTTAAGTGGGGGGGGGGGTTAATATACTTTTATGCACCTTGGGTATACCAAAGATTGTAGGAATAACAGGGTTCTCTCTCTCTCTTAAGAAAATTATATAACTCCAAATCAATCCTTCCTTCTATTTTTAAGTCTTATAACTGGTAATCACTTCTTCTGTATGCTATATTAATTTGATTCCTGGACACTTGCTCGTATACATTACCATCCTGAAGTAAATTAAGCATGGCCCCTGAGTAATTGTGAGAGTCAAAAATTACCATGCCACTACCTTTATTAAGTTTCATTAATCTTATATTGCTGTCTTCAACCAGGTCCTACATAATTTCTTTCCCTCTCCAATAAATTATTGTAAATTAGCTTCTTAGTTCTCCCTAGTTGGTTCAAATCATCCAAGCATGCTTGCTCAAAAACCTAAATGGTAGGATGTACTAAAGTGTTTTGTTCATTGTTGCTATATTTGTCCTTAATTTGTCCTTGATTACCAAAGAGACTAAAAATAAAATATCAGTAAGGAACATAGCCTGGAATCTTTGGAGAACTACTAAAACTCCAGCAGTTAAGAAGCAATTCCAAAAACCTAGAAACGATACAAAAAAAAACAGTCTTTCTAGGTAAAAATAATTATTTCATACAGCTACAAAACAGGCACCAAAACAATCCCAAAAAATTCTGGGCAGGAATAAATAAATTACTCCACCCTGGCAAACCCTCCACACCATCTCATACCTCCACTAATGAAATCACAAATATACCAGATACCTTCAACAAATGCTTTATAGAAACAATCTCCAGCCTTGTTCAAAAACTGTCCACATCCACCACCACTAATAACTCCATACCTATACATAAACCCAAAACAACCTTCAGTTGGCTGCCAACAAAATTGCCTTCCCAGTATCCGTCCTTTTAAACAGATCTATTTCAGAAACCACTGTTCCACCTATCTGGAAGACCTCCTATATCACCCCCCTCCACAAAGGCAGTACCTCCACTGACCCCACTACGTATCGCCCCATTGCCATCCTGTCTCCACTAGTTAAAATGCTTGAAAAATGTGTACACCACCAACTCATGCCATACCTACTCAGCAACCAATTTCTCTCTCCCACCCAGCATGGATTTTGGCCTGCTCATAGCACCGCCACTGCCCTACTTTCTTTCATAAACTTCATCAACCAAAACAAACACACAGGCAACCTAACATCTACCATATTCTTGGACCTGTCAAAGGCTTTTGATATGGTCAACCATCCTAAACTACTTCAAGACCTTACTGACCAGGGCTTTAGTAACCATGTATTAGCATGGTTTCAGAATTACCTACAAGGAAGACAATAAGCAGTTTGATGGGACAACAGCCTATCATCACTGCTACCTATTACCACAGGAGTCCCATGAAGGCTACATCCTAGGACCTCTCCTATTCTCCATTTTCACCAATAATCTTCACAGCATCTGTCAAGATGCAACTGTTATTCATTATGCTGATGACTCAACACTAGTCTGTTCAGTCAGTGAGTCACAGGAACTCCTCTCCATCACCCAAAAAATTCTTCCAAACTACTGAAACCTGGTTTCTTAACAAAAACCTAATACTAAATCCCCCAAAAACAAACTTCTGCTATTTAGTCCAAACAAATCAACTGCAATACCCAGCCCATTTAATATTGTGTCCAGGGATGGGACTGCTATCTCCCCATACACTCAACAATAAACTGCTAGGAGTGATCATTGATAATAATCTCAAATTTGATCTGCATATAAATCAAACCATTAAAAACAACCACAAAAAACTGGGCAGTCTATATAAAAATAAATAATTTCTAACCCAAACCACCAGGACAATTGCTCAAAATCACCTCTTCTCTACTCTGTTCTATGCCTCACCCATTTTCACCAACCTACCCAAAACAGAAATTGCCAAGCTCAGCCCCTGCTACAATCAAACTGCCAGATTTGCTGCTGGCGCTACCTACCAATCCCACCACTGCCATTCCCTAAAACAACTTGGCTGGTTTGAATTTCCTGCTCTCCTATCCTTTCATCAGATTTCCTTTGCACACAAACTACTACTACTACTTCCAGATAAAACTCCAACACTGGCCAACCTACTAAAACTACAAACTCACCCTAGACAATTATGCTGTAGTGATATAAAACTAATCAAGGTCACCAAGAGCAAAAACACAGCAGGGGACTCCCTTTTCCCTAATTATATAGGTAAAACTTGGAACTGCCTACCCTCTGCTATTACCTCAACAGACTCAAAGGTTACATTTAAAAGACTACTCAAAGAACACATAAAACACACATGGATGTGTTTATGTTCACTCCCAGGTTAATCTCCTCAGCCATATCACCCTCTTCTCTAATCTCCTGGTCTCTGTTTCAGAACTATACTAACCGCAGCTTTTTTTGTAATTTTCAGCTTCCTCACACTGTCGCCTCTACACCTGGCCTCTTAGTTTATATATATATATATATATATATATATATATATATATATATAAACACTGCTAACGCACAGTTTTTCATAATTTTCTTTTCTTTCTCTATCTACACTTGCTTTTATACCTAGTCTATATATTTTACCACTCAACTCTGTTGTTTTATCCGCTACTATTGACCTGACTACGTCAAACCTGTACACAATCTAACTTTATAAAACTGTAAAAGATGCAAATTTCCAGATGCAACTCTCACATTTGTATCTTATTCTGTAATTCTTCTTACTTGCGTATTGGCTTATTCTAACTATAAAAAATTGTAAAGGATGTTTTTTTTTATTCTCTGTATCTAATTTTGATTTTCATGCTTATGAACTGTCTATGTAAATACGATTGCTGCTGTTATACTCCTTATAATTCCTTGTAATTGATTTGTGGAGATTTTCTCCCTGGGCCTCCGCTGAAAATGGGCATGTATCCAGTCAGACTCTCCCAGTCAACAAATATAAAATAAATAAAAATAAAAATAAATTAAATAAGACTGCTAGGTTCACCTTCTTAGTGAATAATTTCAATTCAATGGAAGTATCGCCTAAGCTATGATGTCTATTACGTACAAATTTGAATCCTTTCTGAAAAAGAGAAAAACGATCAGGGGTCATTTCTACATTACTGTAATTAAGGATATTATGCCCCTTATGAGTTAAGCCTAAACCCTCATGAGAACTCAAAATCATCTCCTTTTATTCCCTCTCCCTCTTTTCCTCCCCCTCCCTTGTAGTATCTCTAGGATAGAGGATGTGATATCTCTTGATAATTATCCCCATTGTCTAGTCCCAAATAGGGGAATAAACCCTCCTCAGGGACATGTGATGCCTGATGGGCTATCCTTTCTCATCTATGAAGCAGCAGAAAATCATTGTCAGTAAAATGTTCCAGTAAATTATTAGAATCTCTCATAATATCTTGTTCAAAAATAATGTCATCACATCAATGTCCATCCTCAAAAACCTCTTTGTGAGCTTCATAACCTCATGTGTTGGTACTTATGTCATTTTTACGAATGAGGTATGCCCTGTTCCTCTTATATTGCTCATTTTCCTACTCAGTTTTCCTAAATTTCTTCTTAACTACATCAATACACTTCCTTTCAGTTCTAGTAAAAACACCTTCATATAAATCTTTATATTGAAAAAAAACAATAGATCATTAATAGTACAATTGATTAGTCATGCAATATCATTAACTTCCTTGAAACACAAATTCTTTTTAAATAATAATTGCATAATTTTAATATCTCAAAGATCAAATAAACAAAGTATTTAAAAATACACAATCCTTAGTAATTCCATTACGGAATTTGTATTTCGCAATCTTGGGGTACAAGCCGTTTACAGATGCATTCCTGTAGATATGAAACCTTGACCTGTAAACTTCTTAACTTTAAAATCTGGATTCCATCAAAAATATGGATTTCCTTAAAAACATAAAATGACTAGTTCCAGCATTATCTGAATGATTCTGTCTGGAATTAACCATTATGTTATTGGTAAAGCAGCCAGATAATGATTTATTCAACCAAGTATTGAGAAAACTGTCATCAAAAACAGTTCTCATTTCATTAGC